>NC_142598.1:5570345-5720811 GCF_965207765.1 Zootoca vivipara
AACCCTTTGAGGTAGGACAGGCTGAGAGACAGTAGCTGGGCCCAGATCATAAACACCCATGAATGAACAAACACCCATGAAAGAACAAAGCCTTGGTTTCCCTGGTTCAAAGCTGACACTCCCAGACCTTCCAAGTGTCCCTATTTTCCAGGGACAGTCCCCAATTTAAAGAAGCCATCCCAGTTTCTGATTTAATCCTGGAATGTCCCACTTTCCCTTAGGATGTCCCTATTTTCATTGGATAGATGTTGGAGGGTATGGAGTTATCTGACCCCTGAGTTGCCTGAAGGCAATCCTTTGTTATGACAAATATTTAATAAAACAGCTTTGTGGTCAGTTGTCTGCACATTGTCCATGACATCTCCCTGCCATTGGCTTCACTTTCAGATGAAGAAGCACACACCCCGCGTAACTTTGAAGCCTTCAGTCTCATTGGTCTCAAGACTTAACAGTGCAATCCTAGCCATGTCTACTCAGAAGTAGGTTCTACCAAATTCGGTGGGGCTTATTCCAAGGTAAGTGAAATTTGGATTGCCCCCAGGGCCGTCTCAAACAGGTCGGGCGCCCTGGCGCTGAGGCACGGAGATCGCTCCGGCGACCCCGCCCTCGCAGCGCGCAGCACGGCTTCACTGCGGCTTCACCGCGAGCGCCCCCCCCTGCCGGCCCAGCGCCCCGCGCCACTGGGACCTTACCTAGAGCCGGGCCTGATTGCCCCCTAAGGCACCTCCGCGGATGGAGGTCGTTCTTTTGGCCCTCTTTGAAGTAACAGATCTTTAAAACTGTTTTGTTTGTTCAACTTCAAAAACTTTGAAGTTACAAATCTTAAAAAACAAAGTGCTGCTTTAAACGAACAAATGAGAGAAAGACACACACACACACACACACACACACACACAGAGAGAGAGAGAGAGAGAGAGAGAGAGAGAGAGATGTGGCAAAGTGCATTTTAAGAGGAACAAACCCTGTCCCATCTGTTAGATTTCCTAAAAATGAAGCCTAATACTGTTGACATTTGACATTGGTGCGCACATAAACATATTCTCTGTGAACAGGTCCTGTCGGTTAGATGGCTTTCATGTTCAATTAAGCCTGCTTAGAATCCCCCTATTTATGATTCAGTTATTTCTTTGTGGAAAGTGCCTTTCCGTCAAAGAACCACATGGGTCCAGCAATGGAGATGGGGGTTGCTGCTGGCCTGGGAGTGCTGGTGGCAGCGTCAAGATGCTTGGCGCTGCCTGTGGCATAGGAAAAGCTCAATGCTCCAAGTCTCACGGCTTTGCAGCTACCCGGGAATTGTAAACAAGGACCAAGGCGGTGTGCGGACTCTGGGATAATCGTGACTAGTTGGTGGGTGTTCGCAACAAGGCTGTGAGGCGAGGCAGGATGAATGGCTGCAAGCGAGAAAGAGAAACCACCCAGGAATGGCTGGCCCTTCACCCCCTCGGTGCCCCCAGGCCCCACCCGTTGCGCTGGAAGCAAGCAGCTTCTCCATGATGCAGCAGGAGAGGCAGGCAGAGATAAAGTTATCTGCAAAGGCCAGGCAGGGCTGGTGGTAGAATGGGTCGTGGGGCCTTGTCATATGCCTGAGTCTGCAAGGAAACCCCAGCCGGGAGGACTGTCACCGAGGAGTTCCAGGCCACCGGAGCCACAGTTTTTGCCCAGCCCCGCCTTTCGTTCAACTCGCCTTGCAGAAATAACAATGAAATAGCAGCGGCAACCATAAGTGGAGCTTATCATTTCTTAAACATTTCTTACTAGAATTGAATTTTTATAATCTGGGCCCCCCTCCCTCCTACCGTATTGTCTAACTTAAGAGAAGCTAGTTTGCTGCATGGCTGTGACTGTACTGCCTCAGTTAGGATTCCTGGTGGTTTTGAAGGACAGGTTTCTAGTCCTCGTCGCTGAAGAAAGAACTAGAAAGTCGGTTGCCACATTCTAGCAGCGCACCAGTGCCCATGTCACAGAGGTGCCAATCTGTTGGGGGAACTTTGGGTACACACACACAAACACAGTCTGCCCTGCAGTTTTCTTATTACCTAGAAAATACATGCTTAGAATAAAATGCGCAGTGCTTCTGTGCTTATGGAGCCTCACATGTACCTCAGAGTCCCACAGAGGTCCTGATTGTAGTCAGTGCTCACTAAAGGCTTCAAGTCTAGACATGGCCTTGGAAAGAGGTTCTAGTGAGCTCAGGGCATATTGAATTCTCAGAAAGCTGCTGCTCACTGATTCAGACCACTGGATAGTGTCTACAGATCAGTATCGTCTACAATACACACCAGAGTCTTTTGCTGGAGATGCCGGGATTTGAACCCGGGACCGTCGGGATGCAAATCATGCGTTCTGTCACTGAGCTACAGTCCCCAACCCTGCCGTTCTTTGCAGTTTCTTTCCTGCATCCTTGCCTGTCTTTGAATTGTTTCTCTATGTCTTATTTTGCAGTTAGGCACGACATTTAATTTGAGGCTATGTGGTCCTGGCATCTCAGATAAATTATTGTTACTTCCGTTGAATGAAGTTTGTTTCTGAAACATCTTCTTAGATCACATCACCAAACCACATTCTTTTGTGTAACTTGCATAATTCGACACCCAGTCAACGTGAAGACTGAAGTTTTGAATTACGGGGCTGTGGAAGGTTGGGTTTTCATCCCAGTGAAACTGGCAGTGCACACCTCACCCCCCAAGGGGAAAAGAAGGGATCGGTCGATCCTCTGCAAGTGGAACTGAGAGAACAACAGGAAATTGTTTGAAAAAACAGAAAGGAAGAACGATCAGCTCAAGGGGTGTTTTAAGGCAGGGAGAGGTAGTCTACTGGTGAACTATTAACCAATTTCTGCAGGACAGCCTAGTGCAGTGTTTCCCAACCAGTGTGCCTCCAGATGTTTTGGGACTACAACTCCCATCATTCCTGACCACTGGTCTTGCTAGCTAGGGATGATGGGAGTTGTAGTCCCAAAACATCTGGAGGCACACTGGTTGGGAAACACTGGCCTAGTGCCTGCAGGAATCTGGGATTCTTACAGTGGTCAACAGTTGATGGCAGTTGGGATGGGAATAAATTTGGTTTGGTTCACTTTTAAAGGTGGACCTTAACAAATTTGCACTTTCCGAAACAATCAACAAATCAAAATGCAGCCATTTTTTTCAAAATCCGCACTTCTCTGAATTTTGCAATGCAGTTCTACAGCCAAGTAATATGCATAAAATTGCATAAAGCAGAGGCAGTGAAAATAGCACGCAAGAATTCATTATATTTTTAGGGGAAATTGTTTAGCAAAAACGTGCCATTTCTCAAAACTGCACGCAAAAATGTGCAGCTGGAGAAATTCACACTAAAATGGTAGCGAATTTTCATGAGAACGTTTTAAATATAAACTCACAAACGGCATGTGGAAATGTGCAGAACCAGAGATGTGAAGGCCCAGGGAAAAAAACGGAAAAATTCGGGGGGGAAACACATTCCCCCCCCTTTTTTTTCCTGAAGCCTTTTTTGTTTTTTTTCTGAAAAATTGGAAAAATTGAAAAAAAAATTAAAAATAGATTATGGAATGTTTTATTTTAACAAGATGAAAAAAATATTTTAAGATAAGGGGTTCATATATTTTATAAATCATTTTTTAAAAATATGTATGGTATCAGATTATTCTAATTTCTGTGAGGACAAGCAAGTCCTAGGTTACAAACTGAACTCTCCAATGCAAGAACAAGATACATTTCTTCCTTTAGGAGGTGCTGTTGTCACCAGAAAAGAAAAAGGTTTCAGTTTTGTTTTTGCATGCGTGTGGTATGCATTGGTTCTGTTTCTCTTCACTAGGCCTCAAAGCACTGGAAGAAAATATAGAGAAACAAAAAGGGCCTGAAAGTATATGTGCTTTCGTGGCAATCAGAGAAGTGTTATGAAAGAAAAAAAGAAATGAAAATATTTTAAACATTAAATGTTGTAAAACAGTCTTTTAAACGTGAAATAAACTAATTTAAGCATATAGTAGTAGCTAAAGTGGTTAACAGACCACACACATCAGTGTGAGGATATACATAAGGTCTTATAGGCAAAACATGGGAGGTGGAGTAAGCATGTTGCATAGCAAACAGTGATGAATGACAAGTTAAATTTCAGTTCCGGTTTGGATACACTATATTTTTAATATGCTAGTTGTGATAATTTTATGCCCATTAAAATTATCCATAGTTACATTTTATGTTTCTAAAGTAACAGAATGGCTTTCTGGAAAAGAAAAAAGAAGTGCTAATGTAGCATTTTTCTCCCATTTTTTTCGAAAATTTCCGTTCTTGCCCGAAAAAAAAATATGGAAAAAACCGGGGGGGGGGGAAATTTTGGAAATTTTACATCTCTACGCAGAACTGAATTTAAGATTGGGAAAGACTGATTATGTTTTGAACTATTAAGAGATCCTGTATTTGAGCTTTTGCTTTAACACATTTAAAAAATCAAAACTACAGGAAAGGGGGAAAAGTGGGCTATTGAAGCCAGCCCACCCACATCTCTCCTTTAATGGGCCCAAGATGGTCCACTCAAAGGAAAGAAGAAAGAAGGAACCCAGGCCGGGGGGGGGGGGAGGTGGAATGAAAAACTATATTGCCAAGAGGGTGGAGTGGCAAATCTAATCAAAATGAACACAGAATCCAGGATTGATGTTGGGAAATCGAAGAGTTTTCTCTTTTTAAAAAAAATAATTTTTATTAATTTTGCATATTAACAAAACAAAAACACATATACAATTAGGTAACATATTTTCCCCCTTCTTCTAACCCACCCTCCTCGAGATCCCTCCTGCCACAAGGTATTCCCATGAACAGTGCTCAGTCGAAGGTGGTGCATTTTATAATTGGGCTTATCCCCATCCCTCCCTCCTCACCCCAGGAACCCCCCCTGCCACCGGGGGGTTCTAGGGTAGTAAGAAGAGAACAGGTGAGTGTCCACCCAACGAAGAGTTTTCTCTAGCAACTCTTTTGTATCACTTTGGGAGATGACACTTCACACACGAGTACCTACTTAATATCATTTAATGACTCAGATTTCTTTCTCATGCTATAAAGCTAATCTGAATGACTATTCTTACTTTTTCTACAGTCTGCAGATGGGACCATCTACCCATCCATTCCTCTTGGTTTGTTCCCTGCCCCCACAAAACAATCGTTTCTGCATCAGCTCCGGAGTTTACACACGAGATAACATTTTAAACCATGTCAGGACTGAAAAGCCTTTTCGACAGAGCAAAGCAAACACCCGAAAGAGCCATTGAGCTATTTTAATGGCAAACATACAGCCCAGCAAGCCACACCCATCGGGTACCATATTCCTTAACAAAGCAAGTGCACCACCTTTGATCCAAGAAAGAGACCAGGAATTTGGCTCACTGTTTTACCAAATCATTTAATTACAAAACGTTGCTACGGAGCGGCTACAAAATAGCTTCGCCACAGAAGCAGGGAGCTAAAAGCACCCCAAAGTCCTGGAAGGAAAGGTCCAAAGTGGAGGTTTTTATGGAGAAGAGGCTAGCAACTTAGGCCAACCTGCCTGGCAGCCGTTTGTGTCCAAGGTTTCCAACTCTGCTCCAGAGGAATAAGGAATTGGTCCACTCTTGCCCTGTCTCTTTCACAGCAGCATTAGCCAAGAGACGTTTCCCTTGTCCACATTGCCAGCTTGCCCCTGCTCGAGTTCTGTCTTCTGCCACCCCATTCCTGCCAGTTCAATGAAGCGGCCCCATCCTGCTTAAGATGAACTAGCTCTCCTGACCCAAGAGAGGGGCAACAGAAATCCCGCTGCCCCACGGAAAGCAAAGAGATCCTCTTTTCATACATCAACCACGTAAGGTGCCACGAGCTCCAGGTCCACCACCGATTCCTCCAGGGGCTGCTCCACATGGAAGTCGCGCTGGTGCTGGGGGCCCTGGTGGGCTTTTTTGCCCCCACGCTGAGGGATGGGCAGCTCCAAGTGGTGGGCAGGCAGCGGGGGAGTGAAGAAATAGGGGTGCAACAGCGCCTGGAGAACAAAAGGAAGTACAGAATGGCTGGGCTGGGTAAAACCGAGGGTCACCTAGCCCAGCAAGCAAATCCCCCACCAAGAATTTAAGGAGCGGTAGTTTATCCCTCACAGAGCTACAGTTCCCAGCACCCTTAATGAACTACAATTCCCAGGGTCCCTTCGGGGAAGCCATGTGCTTCAAGCGTCTGGTGTGCCTGCAGTCCAGCAGCAGCTACCAAAAAGAGGCCTCTGCATTATCACAGGGCTTGAAGGTGATGGTGGGTTTCTCCATAGTTGCTTTAACACATGGTATTGTATTCAGAGGTAAACTAAGTTGTACATGTAGGCAGAATAAGGTCCTGTGCATGCAAACTGGGATCTCATCTGCACCATACATTTAAAGCCTATTTAAGGGCAGTGGTTTTCAACCAGTGTGCCGTGGCACCTTGGGGTGCCTTGGATGATGGTCAGGGGTGCTGTGGCCAACACTGGCCACTGTCCCCCTTTCCGTCCCTCCCTCCTCTGGAGTACTGTGTCCAGTTCTGGGCACCACAGTTCAAGAAGGATACTGACAAGCTGGAACGTGTCCAGAAGAGGGCAACTAAAATGGTCAAAGGCCTGGAAACGATGCCTTATGGGGAACGGCTTAGGGAGCTGGGTATGTTTAGCCTGGAGAAGAGAAGGTTAAGGGGTGATATGATAACCATGTTCAAATATATAAAAGGATGTCATATAGAGGAGGGAGAAAGGTTGTTTTCTGCTGCTCCAGAGAAGCGGACACGGAGCAATGGATTCAAACTTCAAGAAAGAAGATTCCACCTAAACATTAGGAAGAACTTCCTGACAGTAAGAGCTGTTCGGCTGGGGAATTTGCTACCAAGGAGTGTGGTGGAGTCTCCTCCTTTGGAGGTCTTCAAGCAGAGGCTTGACAGGCATATGTCAAGAATGCTTTGATGGTGTTTCCTGCTCGGCAGGGGGTTGGACTGGACGGCCCTTGTGGTCTCTTCCAACTCTATGATTCTATGATTCCTCTGATGCCCTCTTGTGTCTCTGCCTCCCAAAGGCTTGCGCAGCTGTTTGTTGCAGCAGCCCTGGCTGCAAGCTCCCTAGGCGAATGGTGCCTCTGGAACTGGCCAGGGAGTGGTGGTTGTCAGGAGCTGAGGTGGCCTCGGAGTAAGCAAGCAAGCGGGTGAGGCAGCCAGCCAGTCCACCAGCCCTTGCTGTTGGGAATGCACAAACAAGTCGCAGGCCCCTATGGGGCAATGTGAGGAGGCACCTCGTCTTTGGGGCGGGGGGGGGGCAGGGGCAGATCAGAGACCAGGGACGGTAGCAGTGGCTGCCCAGAGGACTCCCAAGGAGAGGGGAGAGGAGAGGAGGCTGAGGGAACCCTCCACAAGGGAGGGTGTTTGAAAAAAGGGCGAGAGGCTGCCAGCTCTGCAGGCAAGGGGTGACCTAACTGGGCTCCTGAGCCTCACAGGGGTGCCGCAGAAAGAATGAAGAATGGAGTTGGTCAAGGGAGCCATGGACTCAAAAAGGTTGAAAATTTCTGCTCGAGGGGAAGACTTTTAAGTGTATGGTGTAGAAATGACCCTGGAATCTAGACACCCTCTTCCCTTCCCCTCCATTACCCCCCCCCCCAAACAGACATTTCTTCGTTATCTGAACTTCAATTACTAATTGCCATTCATGCATCTAAATAAACAGCCACATTCAAACAGTGAGTCGGGCGTCCTCTCTCGCCCCCTAACTTGGGGAACATGGGAAATCCAGGCTCCTTTCAAAGTCATGAAAACCCAATGGAAATATACTGGGGTGCCCTCTGGTGGCAATTTGGAGCACAACAACTGCCCTTTCCACAGTGTGTTCCAAGCGTGTGTTGATGTGAGATGCCTCTCGTATTTAAAAGGGCCATTCATTCCTGGCGAAGGCCTCTTCCAGGACACACGGAGAGCACATTCTAGAGGGGAATGGGGTCCCTTGGAGCTCAGAATCCCCCCAGTTGGCCAGTTCCCCCTGTTCCCCAAAGGGACAAAAGGAAGGAACCACATGGCAAGGACAAGCCAATGCCAGGACTACTCCAAGCACCAATTCTACAATCATCCATCTGTGAGTTTTCTGCTAATCCCACAGCTGATGAGCTGCACAGACCTCGGAGGCTCATAAGGTGTGCAGGTCTGACTTCACTATTTATTAAACAGCATTCAACTTAAGAATGGCAACCAGCCATTGCAGCGTGCACCCATGGGTGTAGGCAGGGGGAGCAGGAGGGGACAGTTGCCCGCCGCTTCCCGGTGCCGCCTCCCTTCTCCCTGGCTGGCTGTGGGGCGGGTGGAGGGAAAGCCTCAGAGCCGTGCAAAGCGCTTGGCTGGCTTTCCCTCCGCCCGCCCCACAGCCAGCCAAGGAGAAGGGAGACATTCCTTCTAGAGAAGGGAGACGTCCCTTCTAACCGGCTGGCTGTGGGGCGGGTGGAGGGAAAGCCAGCCAAATGCTTTGTGTGGCTCTGGGGCTTTCCCTCCACCCACCCCACAGCCAGCCGGCTAGAAGGGACGTCTCCTTTCTCCCTTGCTGGCTGTGGGGCGGGTGGAGGGAAAGCCAGCTTTCCCTCCACCCGCCCCGGCGATCGCGGAGAGGGAGGAGGGGATCGGAACAGCCCAATTTCGGGCTGATCCTGGTGCCCCCTCACCCCTGCCTGTCGAGGAGGGGGAGGAGGGGGTCAGAGCAGCCCAATTTTGGGCTGATCCTGGCGCCCCCTCGCCCCTGAACAACCATGGCTTTCCTTGCCCCACTGTGGCCCCTCTCCCCGTGCCCTGGCCCCACCCCTTGCCCCCCATTTTGATCCTGGCTATGCCCCTGCGTGCACCCATTACTCAACCCAAGAGAATTCCTCGCCCTGTTCCCTGCTCTGGGGTCTGCAAAGGCCAGCTAGGAACCTCCCTGCATCTCTTACCTGTGCTGCCTGCACACGCTGCTTGGAAGGATAGACCAGGAACTGTTTCAGGAGCTGCACGGCTTGTGGGGAGGCATCGGGCACCACCTGCTCCAGAGGAATGGGCAGCTTCTCTTTGAAGGAAATCTTGTTGTAGTCGGGCAACTCTGTGATCTCCTGCTCCCAAACAGAAGTTGGGAAACGTGAGCTCTCAAGCTTCTTTGTTTCTAAACTGCCCCCCAATTCCTCCCAGAGACAAAAGCAATCCCATAACTACCAAACCCACCGGCCAGATCTTCTGGTTCGGGGTCCCAAGGACTCGGAGGACACAGCAGAGCTGCTCAATATCATTTTCTCCGGGGAAAAGTGGGGAGTTGTTGAGAAGTTCAGCAAAGATGCATCCCACAGCCCTGCTCAAAAGGAGAGAGAGGGTGGGCAGCCGAAGCAGGTCAAAACAGAGGTGAAATGCACAAGGCTCAGAAACTAACCACATCCGTGTTGTGGGTTCTGCACTGGATATTCAAACTGGTGTGGAACCGGATAGTTTTGTACTGCTGCAAGGGTGTGAAGAAATTGTGGGTTTCTAGCTGAGAGGCTTGATAGTTAAATAGGCACCAAACTGGCTTAGTTTTATAGTGCATATGTCTTCCACACACAGAGACACCCCAAGCAAATCCTATGAAAGGATATGAAAGGTTTATGTAACCTGCCTTTTTTTATTTTGTAAACTCCTTAGAAGCCTATTTGGGCACTAAGCAGTACATAAACAAGTATTAAACATGTTCCTCGTGCTCACAGAGCCACAGCTGACAAGATTCCTTGGAGGCGGCTGCTGCATGATGGCTAAACCAGTTGATCTCTGTAATATATCATTGCCCTGAGGCTTATCTTGGGCTCCAATATCATTTTTAATCTTAATCAATCATCATCATATTTTATTTATACCCTGCCCATCTGGCTGGGTTTCTCCAGCCACTCTGGGCGGCTCCCATCAAAATATTAAAAATACAATAAAATATCAAGCATTAAAAACTTCCCTAAACAGGGCTGCCTTCAGAGGTCTTCTAAAAGTCAGATAGTTGTTTATTTCCTTGACATCTGATGGAAGGGCATTCCACAGGGTGGGTGCCACTACCAAGAAGGCCCTCTGCCTGGTTCCCTGTAACTTCACTTTTCACAGTGAGGGAACCGCCAGAAGGCCCTCGGAGCTGGAACTCAGTGTCCAGGCAGAACGATGGGGGGGTGGAGACGCTCCTTCAGGTATACAATGGTACCTCTACTTAGGAATAACTCTACTTACGAATGTTTCTACTTACCAACAGAGCTCCGTCCGCCATCTTGGATGCGGTTTAGATAGGATTTTTTCTACTTACGAATTTTTAGATAGGGTTGCTTCTACTTACGAATTTTTTCTCCCAATGCATTCCTATGGGATTCGACGTACAAATTTTTTCGACTTACAAATGTGCGTTCGGAACGCATTAAATTCGTAAGTACAGGCACCACTGTACTGTACTGGGTCAAGGCCGTTTCTATGTGCAGAAGCAACTCCAGGCTGATCCAGTTCCACACCAGTTTGAATATCCACTAGACAAAAGTCATACGTGCCCAGGAAATCTATGGGGGGGGGGTTCCAGCAGCAACAGACACCCCCATTATCCCACCCCCACCCTACATGCTGCACTATTACTGGCTGCACACAGTAAATCTGTAACAGTTCCTTAGGAACTGCAGGACTTGTTCGTGCACTACTGTTCAGGTCCACCAAGAGAAAGGTGGCCGGTCTGTCCTGCTACACTGAGGACACCACTTGAGCCCTCCCTCCTTTAAGGAGTGGGATGAATTTCCCAGCCTTGGGAAGAGAGTTCTGTAAAACAGCTTGGGGGTGGAGGGATTCTTCACAGCAGAGACAGGGAAGCTGTGGTGAGCCTTCAGGCGTCCATCGTCCTCAGCAGCAGACAGCATGGCCAATGGTCAGAGATGATGGGAGATGATGGGAGACATCTGGAGGGGCACAGGTTCCCCATCCTTGCTTTGTAGCAAAAGGCGGGGCAAATATACTCACCAGAGATCCACACCTTCATCATATTTCCGAGCACCGTACAGGAGTTCGGGAGCCCGGTACCACCTAATGCAGAAAGGTTAGGCGAGTCACATCTTTGAGGGTACCAAAACTCATTCGTCTCCAGTGCTTCCCAGCTCCAGCTACCAGGCTCAACGCTTCTCACTAATCTTGAGAGACAGTTCCTGGGCAGCCATCAGACTCCACAGCATTCTCTATGCTAAGCCAGGCTGCAAGCGCCATGGAAGGAGAGCTGCTTCTTGCTGTTGTCGTTCCAGCAGGAGCAAGGGGTGGGCTCTCCCTTCCCTGGCTTTATGCGAAGCCAGTGATGGCGAACCTATGACACACGTGTCAGATGTGACACACAGAGCCCTCACTGCTGGCACACGCCCCATCGGCTCATTCGTGCTGTTGTTGTCCCCCCCCCATTTGTTCTCCCGTTCCTCCTCAGCTACAGCTTGTCTCCGCTGTTAAACCCAGATCCTTTGTTGTTGTTGTTGTTGCTGGTAGCCAGAGGTTGGTTTTTTAACCCTTTCTGTGCTTTTTTCCCTCTGGCGCTTTGGCAGACGATGATTGGGTGTAACAGCGTTCGTTTTTTAACCCGTTCTGTGCTGGGGGTTTTGGCGCTTTGGCAGACTATGTCGGTGCTGTGTGTTAGTTCCAGCGAAGGTATTATTCGTCATTTATTTCTGTTCTCTTCCCCCCAAAAAAGCGCAGCAGCTTTGCGGCACCCCCCCAAAAGCAAAGCATCTTTTGCACACACACACCCCCCAAAAAACCTCCAAAACTTTGGTCAGCAGCTCCCCCCAAAAAGCTCAACAACTCTGGGCACTTTGTGATAAATAAGGGGTATTTGGTTTGGTTAGGTTAAATAATTAGTTTTTGGTTTATTAAATACAGTTATATATTACAATTATACATTTTTGTTATTTAAACTATAAATATCGCAAAATTATGTTTTTTTCTCGAAGTGACACACCACCCGAGTTATGCTCGGTTTTTTGGTGATTCTGACACACCAAGCTCAAAAGGTTGCCCAGCACTGTGCTAAGCCCACAACACCCCCTGCCCATCCCGACTCACCTGGTGGCCACTTGGTGGCTATACAGTCTCTCTCCATCACTGGTGAACACCCTGGCCAGGCCAAAATCAGCAATTTTCAGCTGACCCGTGGAGCTGATCAGCAAATTGGCCGGTTTCAGATCCTGAAAAGGACGGGGAGGAGTTCAGAAATAGCTGCAGTTTTTAATGGGAGAGCCGAGGGGTGAAGAGGAGTACGGCGCAAACAGGTGAGAAAAGGTGAGATGGGATCTCGGGGAGAAGAAAGCAATCTGGTAGCCAGAGCAGGCCTCACCCGATGCATGATGGAGTTGGCATGGCAGAAGGCCACCCCCTTGAGCAGCATCAGCATGTAGCCTTTGACCTGGGCCTCGGTGAGCGGCTGCTCGGAGTTGCGGATGACCTCCGACAAGTCAGACAGCATGTATTCGAACACGAGCACAAATCCTGTGCCATGGGGGAAGAAATCCTTCAGCTTCACCACCTAGGAAGAGGGAGAGAAGTAGTTGCCTTTCGACTCTTCAATGTGTAGTGGCCAAAAGGCCGAGAGACTAGAATGGGAAATCAAGTTTATGGACTATGCCGAAATGGCAAAATTAAGCTCATGAATCAAGAAGACAAGAAATTTAAAAAAGAATGGGGAATGTTTATAATGCATATACAAAATCATTGTAAACAGGTCAAAACATTAGCAGGATTTTAAATACACTTGTAATGTAACAGAATGTATAGATAACCTGGGGGGGGGAAATGGAGAAGTATTGATATGCAGTTGAAAATAGAATCAAAAGGACCCATGGAAGGGATGGGGGGGGAAGTCAGGAGATTCAGAGTAATCTCGATATTTGGATTTTGTACTGTTTTTTGATGTATATTTTATTCTTCTTTCTCCTTTTTTAAAAAATCAAATAAAAAGATCATTAAAAAAAGAAAGAAAGAAACTCCGAGAGACAAATCAGGAAGTCCTCACAGGAACACAGGAGCAATAACTCCAGGTTTCGGGCAGCAAAGCTTCCCAGCCCTTTCTGGAGATCCCGGTGGGGATCGAATCTGGGATCTACTGCATGCCCAGCAGGTCCTCTGCAGCTGTGTCGCAGCCCTTGGCCCTCAAATCCCACCTCAGCCATAAACCAATGAAATGGCTTTAGGTACATCTTTGCCTCAGCATCAGCCCTACCTCCCTTCTCCAATATTTCTTTATTGATTGCGTTTATACCCCACCTATTTCTCCAATGAGGCATACATAGTTATTCGCCCTCATTTAAATCCTCTCAACAACCCTGAGAGGCATTGACTGGCCCAAGGCAGCCCAGTGAGCTTTATGGACGATTGAGGATACGAACCCCCGTTTCTCATGTCCTAGTCCAACCTGCTAACAACTTCACCACACTGGAGACAATCATTGCATTGGCCCACCTTACAAGTTTGCTTCAAGGGTTACACAAAGGTAACATATGCAAAGCACACCTGAGCACTTGAAGGAATGTTAAAATGACGAGGCCCCTCACTTCCAGGGTCTCTGGAGCTTTAATGCGGTCATTGTTTCCCAAAACAAATGCCGAAATTCTGTATCTGGAATTAGTTTGGCCAAACACAGCTTGGTTTAAATGCTTTGGTGCAGCTTGGGTTTTCTGAGCCCCTTTTCTTTCTTTGCTGAATTTGGAACTAGAAAGGGCTTGAAAAAAGAAGGAGAGTAGGGATACGCAAATACCAAACTAAGTTCTCCAGTGCATGCATGGAGAACTCATACAGAGCTCCATGTGTGCAAGGGAACCCCCATAAAGGATTAGACTGAAAACGATGAGCTATGCTACCTTCAGGGAATCTCTGCTTCTGACCAGGTCAGATCCCCAATCCCAATTCCCCTGCAATCAGCATTTTCTATGTTTTTGGCAAAAACTAGGTATGAGCAATTCCTTATTTGGTGGTTTGTATTTCACAATTACAGCTGTTAAGGTATTCGGAGATTCTAACCAGTGCTTTTTTTCTGGGGGAAGCATACCCCTAAACATTATGTGAATCTTTGTACTTTTTCCATTTACTTTATTTATTTTTCCCAATTTGAACTATAAAATGGTGATTTTCTTGAGTCAAAATGAGAGTACCCCTAAACAATTTTTAAAGATAAAAAAGCACTGATCCTAACTATATCCCTACTGCTGAATCAATACAGGGGGACTTGCTGACCTGGTTCCCTCTTCTGCTTGGAGCAGAACAATGTAACAGCTTGGTGTTTAATCCTAACACTGATAACCCACATCCCTGACAGGACAGCTATACCAAACTCAGCACAGTCTCTGCCGCAACCCATGAGAGAGAAAGAGTAATGTCAACCACATCTCAAAGTTAGAAATACATGAGCACCTTGTTTCATATTGTAGCCTTATCAGCTACTAAGGGTCCTTTAAGTTGTGCCCAGGCAGGACAGAGACAGTCAATAATGACACCAGGGGTTGAATTCAGAGAAAGAATTTAATCCTTAAATTTAAGGGACTCTTGGTGATCCATGTTTCACGACAAGAGTAAAGAAACACAAATTTGCAATGCTTCTTACACACTTCTTGGGCTCCTTTCCCCCTCCTCTGTAAATGTGTGCACGCAAGGGGGTCACAAGTACATATAAGGAAGATCCGTATCCTGTCCTTTTCATAAACACATGATGACTCAGCAAAGCCTTCAATAAGACTATGCATCAAGCTAGCAGCTTCCAGCGTCAGGCTGGACGTGCGTCCACTGATAAGCCTTTCTCTGTGATCCAGACAAAGTCAGCTCTTAGCCTTGATAGCAAGTCTCACTGTGACATTGCACTTTGACACACAGAGGCATAGAGGCAAAGAGGAAAGCATTTTAAGAAGCATTTTAGGAGGAATATTGGGGGGGGGGCAATGCAAACTATAGGATCAGATCTAGCTCAATAACACAACTGGCAAACCCCTCCCTTCAGTATGCTTTGAACAATAAACCTGCCACGTTGTTATGCTACAGAGCATGTCCTCTAATGTGGAATTGGAGAATTTGTGTTTCAGTGTGTGTTTTTCTTCTCCCCACCCCAAGGTTTTGTTTTAAGGGCTCAAAGTGTCCCCTAAGGACCTAGGGCAGCTTACCTCTGTCTTCTTCAGTTTCTAGCCCTCATGTTTACAAAAAAAAAGCCTTAACACAGAGAGGGCCTAGATGAACTTTCCACTGATTTACAAGATTCCCTCATCATAATCATTAACCACTTCTGGAAAGCACCCACCATCCTCTGTCTCCCATCTTTATGAAACAATTCTTAGCACTGTTCTTTTTCTGGGCCTAGACAAAATCTCATACAGTGCGACAAATATTTTAAATGCAAACATGCAAATTGTTTTTAAAAAAACAACTGGCAAATGAAAGCAGATTTGTCCAGTTGACACAATTTCATTTGCATCCAATTGCAGTCGCATGGAATTCCAGATCCACAGTTTAAGAAAACACAAGGCGAGCAACTTCAGCCAACTAACACAATTTATTTCTAAGGCTATCGTAGTAACCCAAACCACATCCTCCCTTCTTCTCAGCCTAAGGTAAAACTGAGGTAAACACACACAAAAGAAATTCAAACAGGCTACTCACGTGTTGATTTTCCTCAATCTCCTGCAGGGCTTTGATCTCCCGAAGTGCTTGATTGGGAATCCCATCCTCTAACTTGCGGAGAGCCACCTTCTTCAGGGCAACAGTCTCACCTGTCTGCAGTGAAAGAAACCCAAAAGCTATCTACTCCCTTGCTTGACTCATTCTTCTCCCAGAGCTTGAGAAAAATACAGTGGTTCCGCTCCTTCCTCCTGGGCCGTGTTCAGAAAGTGGTGGTGGGGGATGAGTGTTCGGACCCCTGGGCTCTCACCTGTGGGGTGCCTCTCCCCCATGCTTTTTAACATCTACATGCAGCCGCTGGGAGAGATCATCAGGGGGTTTGGGCTGGGTGTTCATCAGTATGCGGATGATACCCAGCTCTACCTCTCCTTCAGATCAGAACCAGTGAAGGCGGTGAAGGTCCTGTGTGAGTGCCTGGAGGCGGTTGGAGGTTGGATGGCGGCTAACAGATTGAGATTGAATCCTGACAAGACAGAAGTACTGTTTGTGGGGGACAGGAGGCAGGCAGGTGTGGAGGATTCCCTGGTCCTGAATGGGGTAACTGTGCCCCTGAAGGACCAGGTGCGCAGCCTGGGAGTCATTTTGGACTCACAGCTGTCCATGGAGGCACAGATTAATTCTGTATCCAGGGCAGCTGTTTATCAGCTCCATCTGGTACGCAGGCTGAGACCCTACCTGCCCGCGGACTGTCTTGGCAGAGTGGTGCATGCTCTGGTTATCTCTCGCTTGGACTACTGCAATGCGCTCTATGTGGGGCTACCTTTGAAGGTGACCCGGAAACTACAACTAACCCAGAATGCGGCAGCTAGACTGGTGACTGGGAGCGGCCGCCGAGACCACATAACACCGGTCCTGAAAGACCTACATTGGCTCCCAGTACGTTTCTGAGCGCAATTCAAAGTGTTGGTGCTGACCTTTAAAGCCCTAAACGGCCTCGGTCCAGTATACCTGAAGGAGCGTCTCCTCCCCCATCGTTCTGCCCGGACACTGAGGTCCAGCGCCGAGGGCCTTCTGGCGGTTCCCTCGCTACGAGAAGCCAAGTTACAGGGAACCAGGCAGAGGGCCTTCTCGGTAGTAGCACCCACCCTGTGGAATGCCCTCCCACCAGAGGTCAAAGAGAACAACAACTACCAGACCTTTAGAAGGCATCTCAAGGCAGCCCTGTTTAGGGAAGCTTTTAATGTTTGATGGATTTCTGGATTTTAATATTTTGTTGGAAGCCGCCCAGAGTGGCTGGGGGAACCCGGCCAGATGGGCGGGGTATAAATAATAAATTTATTATTATTATTATTATTATTATTATTATTATTATTATTATTATTATTATTCCAAGAGGCAATCCCTGGTGAAAGGTGAGTCCCCACTTACTTCTATGTTCTTGGCTTTGAAAACGATGCCATGGGCTCCTTCTCCAATGCGGCCTAGGATGCTATATTGGTCCATGGTGGCCTCTATTTGTAGAAAAGGGAATTAAATCACAATGCATATTCAGTGATACTGTTTGTCTCAGCCTGGCATGCATTCATCATTACAGAACAGAAAAGCCTGCAAGTTTATAGCCCACCTTTCATATATCTCACACTGCGACAAGCATGCAGATCGCTATAGCTGTGTCTATACTATACATTTAATCCAATACCAGATCGCTGCAGGGCTACTCTAGGTATAGGTATGCCTACACAATAAATTTAATTTGGTTCCAGATTGTCACACTAGTGCAGATTTCAATAAATATGTCAAATTGAATTTACTTCCACAGCTCTCGAGCAAAAGTACCGAGGTTGTATGAAGGTATGCAAAAAAGAAATTGGAAACACTTCACAAAATTACAATTCTATTTGCAGGAAGCCAAAACTGTTAAGGGCAGACTTTCCAGGAAAAAAACCACGGAACTGTAGTTTTCTTTGCAGAGTTATAGCCAACACCCTTAAGAAACAACAGTTCCCATGATTCTTTGGGGGAAGTCATACACTTTAAATGTGCATTCAATACCCTTTAAGCTGTGGGATACAGACTTTCACCTTCTTTGTCTCATACACTTCAACAAAATTTCCGCACTGTATACTAGGATACCAAAAAAAGGTATCTTATAAGGTACTGCTCCCTGGGAATTTTCTGGAAATTCATGATGTTCTTAAAAGAGTCGTCTAAGCCCAAACATAATGACGTTTTCAACATTTTAGCTCAGAACTTCTGGGGTATGTATATAGACTGCATTTTCTCAAGGTCTCACAGAATGGGCAGGAGACAATTACGGTAGTATCCACAGAGAATATTTTTACATGTAGACAGAAAGCATCAGAAGGCTCCACAAACCTCAGCTGTAGAGCAAAGAGGCAAATCTACAGACGATTCCAGATGATTCCACACTGAATGAAGCTAGCCTGTTTCAAAAAGCAGATAGTTTACTGTTGATATTTCTGATATCAGAGATATCTGATGTATAATTTTTACATATTCCTTTTTCAGGTAAACAAGAGCACAAAAGTGCACAACCGTATAAGTCAAGAGAGAGAACCCACAACTGAAGGGAGACAATAGAACATACCGGTAGCTACAATTGTATTGGGGGGGGAGATAAAAGTGGAGGGGATAAGAGGAGTATTTCCTGATGACAGCCAAGCAAACACACATCAAATTCAAAGCCACACTAACAGAATAACGATCAATTCTTTCAGAACAGACATAAATAAAAGTCTCAAAGAATTTTGGTTAAACATGTGGATTGTTTCCACTACGCAGGAAAAACCATAGGGCTCCCCCCCCCCAAAAAAAGAAAGGGAGGAGGCCTGTCTGAGTTCTTCCTATAACATCCTTGACATGCAGTGAACCTGGCAGTAATTGGGGCCTAATCTGACCCATTTTACCAGGGAAAGAACCACAAATATCATCCCACCCCCTAGAAGGCCACATGCCTTCTCTGCTGCAGGTTGGGGAAGGCTGAATTATGCAAGGCACTGTATAATGAAATACGTTGCTTAGCTTGTGCTGAATCTATATGTGGGGGTGGATAAATACAATAACATTTGGAATGAGTATATACAAAATGTAGGCTATTAGCATTTACATAAGCAGTAGGCCAATAACACTATATCAATTTATATAAGAATATATTGGAAAAAATTTTTTTGCATATGTTTGCTTTTATATGTATCTTTGTTGTTTTTTCTCACTCTCACTTTTCCTCCTTTTTCTGTATCGCTTATTTCTTTTAACCGAAATCAGCTTAATAAAAAATATTTTAAAAAACAGTTGGGGGTGCTGTTGTTAAAACTACAGAATTTGCATCAACAAGTGCCTTGGGTAACTTTAAAAGAGGATTAAAAAGGTAAAGGTAAAGGGACCCCTGACCATTAGGTCCAGTCGTGACCGACTCTGGGGTTGCGCACTCATCTCGCATTATTGGCTGAGGGAGCCGGCGTACAGCTTCCAGGTCATGTGGCCAGCATGACAAAGCCGCTTCTGGCAAACCAGAGCAGCACACGGAAACGCCGTTTACCTTCCCGCTGTAGCGGTTCCTGTTTATCTACTTGCATTTTGACGTGCTTTCGAACTGCTAGGTTGGCAGGAGCTGGGACCAAGCAACGGGAGCTCACCCCGTCACAGGGATTCGAACCGCCAACCTTCTGATCAGCAAGCCCTAGGCTCAGTGGTTTAGCCCACAGCGCCACCTGGGTCCCTAAAAGAGGATTATGGATGCATTAATGGAGAATAAGGCTATCAATGGTAAATAGCCACGAAGGCCATTGTCCTTCCTCCATTGCTGTGGGTGTGCAACATGCCTTGGAATCCCACTTGCTGGGAACTGCAGGCAGGGGCAGCTCTGTTGAGCTCTGGCTCTGCCTGCCATCTGCTTGCCCACTGCCAGGTGCTGCTAGGTGGGCTCTTGGCTTGACCAGGCAGGGAATCTTCCTATACAGTATTCTGGATGTAATACAACAACCTCAAGCTCCAGGATTGTGAAAAGAAGGTGAGGGAGGGGAGGGGATGTCGTCTGCTCTTCCCAATCTCTCCACCCTGGCCAGTGCCGGATTTACGTATAAGCTAAACAAGCTATAGTTTAGGGGCCCACTCTCTTGGGGGACCCAAAAAAATTAAAGGAAAAAAACCTAGATGCACATTTCCAAAATATAAGATAAAAAACAAATAAAATAAAACCTACATACAGCAACAGTGTTTCGTGTTGTGTAGACTCCTATGATGTACATATTTTGTTATGTGCAAATGGCTTTAGATACCTATTAGATCCATAAATTACCATATAGCATATATGGTAAAGGGGCCCCTGACCATCAGGTCCAGTCGTGTCCGACTCTGGGGTTGTGGTGCTCATCTCGCTCTATAGGCCGAGGGAGCCGGCGTTTGTCCGCAGACAGCTTCCGGGTCATGTGGCCAGCATGACAAAGATGCTTCTGGAGAACCAGAGCAGCGCACGGAAACGCCGTTTACCTTCCCGCCGGAGCAGTCCCTATTTATCTACTTGCACTTGATGTGCTTTCGAACTGCTAGGTGGGCAGGAGCTGGGACCGAGCAACAGGAGCTCACCCCGTCGCGGGGATTCGAACCGCCGACCTTCTGATCAGCAAGCCCTAGACTCTGTGGTTTAACCCACAGCGCCACCTGGGTCCCATCCATATAGCATATATTCAACACACAAAAACAGCCACAATTTGTTGTTGACAAAGGACAGCTGGACCTCTAAAGGACCCCATTACCTTCAGTAACTTAGGGGCTCCTCAAACCTAAATCCGGCCGTGACCCTGGCCATGGTTTTACAGACTTCTACCACACCCCTCCTGCTGCATTCACCCCCTCTTCTCTCAACGGAAAAGCCCCCCTCCACTTCAATCCCACCTGCATCTCCAGAACTAACCCAACAAGGCAAGCCCTTATCCTGCATGGGATGGGTTCCAACATTTGCAGAGATATTTCCTGTCCTGGGTGGGCCAGCCCTGGAGAATTCGCACTCAGCACTGGGCTGAGTCAGGAGGACCCCCAGGCACAGTACCCTCCCAGCCACCCCCGCCCCCATCCCCGCCCAGCTTGGCTCCCTGCAAAGATAAAAAATCTGCGACTGGGGGAGCTCGGCTGGGATACCCACAGGTACAGGCACAGATTCAGGTACAGGTACAGCATCCCCGCCGGCGACCCACTGCAAGCATCATCACCTCCTCCTTTCCCACCATGCACCTCTCCCTTCCCCTTCAGCCTCTGGGGCGCAGTCCCGGTGGTTCTCAGACAACAGCTCAGGTTCTCCGTTGTAGCCGGCAACCTCCTCCCTTTGCGGGGTGAAGGTAGTCGTGGAAATCTATAGTATCACATCCCCCCCCCCCCACACCTTTTATAGAGATGGGGGTGGAATAGAAAGCTGGACGGACATCGTCCCCCCCACCCACCCATTTTTTTCCGCGCGTCCCCCCCCCGGCTCCTTTGCTTTTTTAAAATACGATTTTTATTCAATTTCATGTTTTGCAATTTAAGATAAACATTTTACCTACTCAAGATATAAACGACTTCCCTTCTTCTCTTTCCATGGTCCATTCTGCATATCTTATATCCCTACATATTTTACAAAAACCATACCAATCGGTTTTCCATTATTACATCCATCAAAACTCATTTACACCGTTGAATTTATCTTAATGTTGCCGGCTTTTTCAGCTGTACAGAGTTATTTTCCATATATTCACCTGTCGGGTTTCCGCCTGCCACCACCCACGTGTTAAAGGAGCGAAGGTGTCCTTTCCAGGCCGCCGCCCCCCCGCCCAATATTTCAAAAGGGGCTAGCACACCATAGTTCGGGGTTCTCCTCCCTCCTGCGGGTGGTGAGTGGGGACCCTGTTGCAACATTTTATCTCCTTTAATAAAGATCAAGCTTACTAGCCGCTTTGCTTTCAATCTACTCTGCTTGGCCTCTGCTTTCTCAGCGACCCATAGAGATCTCCTGAGAAAGATCGGGCTCTAGATACCCCATAAGGGAATTAGACCTATTTTTCTTACAACATTGGAAGGAACATGAAAGCTTCCCACGCCTTTCAAAGGCAGGTAGATATTCGCCAGATGCAGCGTCTCTCCCTCATTATGGAGACCCTTCGAGCCAAGCGGGCTCTACCGTATTTAAAGATCTGCATTGCCTTCTCTCCGCCGGCTTTCGCCACTCTCGCCTCTCGCACAGGGGTGGCTAATCGGAAACTGGAAGTGATGATTACGCGAGGAACCCTCCTATCTCTTTGGCCTGGATTCGGTAGGCGGCCGCGTTGCCTAGCAACCCATCCCCGACGCTTCACCGACGCTTTGCTTTTAACCCTGTCATCACCCGGACAGAGCCCGCCCCTTAAAGCAGGGATAGCTAACCCGGGATTATGTTGACTGGATGCTGGGATAGGGCGTGTCATTTTAGAGTTAGACGGTGGCGCTAATTTTTTTGCAAATTTCTTCGGGGGTGGGGGGGCGTCTTGAAAGTGTGTTTCTGGGTGTGAGGACTTAAAATCTGCTATTATTTTTGTGACTGGACAACATTTTGCTTGGCAGGCCTACGTTTTTGGCACATAAACTGCATTTGGAAAACCAAATAATTTTACCTCCTGAAAATGTCCAGTAATGCTAAGCAACAACAACAACAAATATTAATAATAACATAACTGAAATAACTTGGCAATCACTTTTAATGATTTCTATGCAGTTTTACACATATTTTACTTACCAAGAGTTACCAGAAAAATGCCCATTGCATACCCCCCCTTTTCCTTTATACATCTGTTGTGTGCCCCTGCCACATGTCCCCAGGATATACATGAAAATAAGATACTTATGCCAGTGTATACTGTACTTTCACTTTGGCCTGTTAAAACAAGGAGGACCTGAGTTTCCCCATGGAACAATCTATTCTTGCCCCTTTGCATTGTGGGAAATTCTCAGTTATTCCTAGCCTGAGATCACTTGGGCAGATTGCCTATGGAGAAGTACTGTACAGTACAAGAATCTACCATTGTTTGCTCAGATGCTCTGCATAGAGGATGCCTCCTACGCTTCCTGATTGTCTTTAAGGGTAAAGGGACCCCTGACCATTAGGTCCAGTCGTGACCGACTCTGGGGTTGCGGCGCTCATCTCGCGTTATTGGCCGAGGGAGCCGGTGTACAGTACAGCTTCCAGGTCATGTGGCCAGCATGACAAAGCTGCTTCTGGCAAACCAGAGCAGCACATGGAAACGCCATTTACCTTCCCACCAAAGCGGTACCTATTTACCGTATCTACTTGCACTTGACGTGCTTTCAAACTGCTAGGTTGGCAGGAGCTGGGACCGAGCAACGGGAGCTCACCCCGTTGTGGGGATTCAAACTGCTGACCTTCTGATCAGCAAGCCCTAGGCCAGGCATCCCCAAACTTTGGCCCTCCAGATATTTTGATAGCCTCATTATAACAATACCAATTGTTCAAATACCGAATTATATAATTTAGATAAAGTGCCCACCCCGCGTGCTAGAATTGATGGGTTATTTGCTTTATTTCTGCGTTCCAAAATCTTATTAATTTCCATTACATTCCGGTCATCATAATAATCCCTTATACAACAACTGCAATATTAATAACTTCTATTTGTGTTGACACATTAAATGATTTATAAAACTACAAGTGAGGAACTCAAACTATATCCTTGTTCTTCCTGTGTGTGGCAGTTATTCTGTCCGTGGTGTTTCTTCCCGTCCTTGTAAGATGTCTTTCTTTCCCCTGGTTGTTGCTGTTATCCATCATGCCTTGGGCAGAGCTGATATCCCATTGTTGTTCCAGAAATTTCTCCATTGCTCTGTCACCATTGAAAAAGTCAAGACATCCAAGTGCTGGAGGCCTAGGAATATTTGGATGGCACCAGCAGCGGAGCAAGCTGATCGGGTACCTGGGGCGGTGTGCAGATGCCCTGCGCCCGTGGGGGCAGGGCCAGCTGCCCATGGGGACGGGACCAGCAGCCCATGGGGCGGGGCAACCCAGGGCAGGACGCTCCGCGGGGACTCCGAGGCGTCTGCCTGCCTCCTCCCACTCAGCATAGCTGCCAAGTTCCGGCCAAAGAAATAAGGGACTGGAGCGGAAGTAGCAGACCGGAAGTAGCGCTGCCACAATTTTGGAACTGGGCGGAGCATGCTCAGAAGCTACTTTTGATGCTGCTCTGCCCTGTTCCAAAATGGCCGCCGCACCAGAAGTCGCGCTGCGGCTATTTTGGAACTGGGCAAAGCAGCATAAAAAGTAGCTTCTGAGCATGCTCCACCCAGTTCCAAAATGGCCGGCGCGCCAGAATAAACCAGGAAAAAACAAAAAGAAAATCGTTTTTCCGGCTGGGGACAGCGGGAAAAACGGGGTTTTCCCGGGGAATACGGGAGACTTGGCAGCTATGCCACTCAGCTGCCCTACAGCTGCCGTTTGGGCCGCGCAGAGCCTGCGGACGCCTAAGCCACCACGTCACTCCCAGGAGAGATGTGTGGCTTGGGCACGCTGCAGGCCCTGCGGTGAGTGCCGCCCTGCATTTTGTCACCCCCCTCAGTGGTGACACCTGGGGCGGCTGCCCCCACCCCCCCCCCTTCCTCCACCCCTGGATGGCACCACATTGACTACTCCTGCTTTGAAAGGGCATGTGCAATGAGAAAGAGTTGCAGGAATCCTGGATTCCCTTCGGAAGGGTGGCAAGTGAGGCTGCCACCTTATTATTGTTTTCCTGGCAAGGCTGTTAAACTAACTGTTGCATGAAAATTAGGCACTTAGCATCCACAGAAGCCATGCCAAAGCTTACCAGTTAGGGGCTGTGCAAGCAACAGTGGCCAAATGCTGGGCCAATGAACTCAGGTCAGCAGAGAACATTCCCTAGCCTACCTTTCTGCAAGACCACGCCACACAAAACGACACCACAAAGCCTCCCACTTCGAATGGAACAGCCAGCAACAATTCTGGTTCTCTCCAGACGGGCACTCTGCTGCCACGACTGGCCAAGCACCCAAGAGCTCTCTTTGCCTAGCAGAATCACAGCCGGGGCGCGTGGAACAGTACAAGCTGTCTCTGTGCTCACAGCGTTTCACTGCAAGCCGAAAGGGGAGAAATATACCCACAGGTCCTGTAGCCTGCCCTTCTCAGCCTCGCATGGGTGTGGGGCTAAAGATTGAGTACTCGATGAGCACCCAGGTGACACCACTCCTTTCTCACCTGCTTACATACACCTGCTGTGCACCCCGGTCAGAGGACTATGTGCCCCTGCTGCTATCGCTCATCATTCTCCCTGCGTGTCTCCTTTTGCTATTCACAGGCTGTTTCCCCACAGGTACAGACCCATCCCGCAGACTGTCTTAGGCTGATCATGAGGGAGGTCCACCCCCACAGTGCGCAGCAGTGACCAGGATGCTCCCTGCTGTTCTTCCAGGATATCTGGAAGCTGGCAAGCTCAAGAGGTCACATGGATCAGAAGTTGTTTATTAATATTTTATTAGAAGAATTTCAGGTACAAAAATAGAGTAATGAAAGAGGAGGAAAAGGAGAGAGAAAGAATTAAAAAAGCAAAAAGTGTGGAAAATTCTATACCTATTGTATGGAAGTTGAAAGCTGGACCACAAAAAGGGGTTTTCTATGTGCCCTAAAGGTAAAGGGACCCCTGACCATTAGGTCCAGTCGTGACCGACTCTGGGGTTGCGCGCTCATCTCGCATTATTGGCCGAGGGAGCCGGCGTATAGCTTCCAGGTCATGTGGCCAGCATGACAAAGCTGCTTCTGGCAAACCAGAGCAGCAAATGGAAATGCTGTTTACCTTCCCGCTGTAGTGGTTCCTATTTATCTACTTGCATTTTGACATGCTTTCGAACTGCTAGGTTGGCAGGAGCTGGGACCAAGCAACGGGAGCTCACACCGTCACAGGGATTCGAACCGCCGACCTTGTGGTCAGCAAGCCCTAGGCTCAGTGGTTTAACCACAGCGCCACCTGGGTCCCATTCTATGTGCCCTAACTGTGGCCAAAAGATAGATATTGATGAATTGGAACAATAAAGTTAGGATCCCCGTTTGTCAATGGATTGATGACATGACAAGACTTGCAACATATGAATGGACAGACTTTTCTTTGGATATACTGTATGTGGAACGAGCTTATATAAAAAAGAGGGAGTGGGTGGCGCTGTGGTCTAAACCACAGAGCCTAGGGCTTGCTAATCAGAAGGTCGGCGGTTGGAATCCCCGCGACGGGGGGAGCTCTCGTTGTTTGGTTCACAATTCCTTCCAACCTAGCAGTTCAAAAGCACATCAAAGTGCAAGTAGGTAAATAGGTACCGCTCCGGCGGTAAGGTAAACGGCGTTTCTGTGCACTGCTCTGGTTCACTAGAAGTGGCTTAGTCATGCTGGCCATATGACCCGGAAGCTCTCTGCAGACAAATGCCAGCTCCATCAGCCTATAGAGCGAGATGAGCGCCACAACCCCAGAGTCGTCTGCGACTGGACTTAACGGTATATAAAATACAGTACAGTAGAAACAAAATAAAAATAAACTAGAAAAATTCCTTCCAGTAGCACCTTAGAGACCAACTAAGTTTGTCATTGGTATGAGCTTTCGTGTGCATGCACACAAATTTTTCTAATTTATTTTTATTTTGTTTCAATGGCAGACCAACACGGCTACCTACCTGTAACTAAAATACAGCAGGTTACTAATAATCATATATGTATTAGGACAATAATAGTATCTATATATTTATATAATAATGTCTAGTAATGTAAATGTGCATACGTACTGTATTTTTCACATGGATCAGAAGTTAAGGTTGGGAGAAAAATGCAGGACATTCCTGAAAATTACTTCTGAAAGCTTATACAGTGGAACCTCGGTTTACGAACACCTCGGTTTACGAATTTTCGGTTTACGAACGCCGCAGACCCATCTGGAACGGATTAATTCACTTTCCATTACTTTCAATGGGAAAGTTCGCTTCAGTTTATGAACGCTTCAGTTTTATGAACAGACTTCCGGAACCAATTACACCCATGTTTCGGGTTAAGTACGCTTCAGGTTGAGTACTCTGCGGACCCCTCTGGAATGGATCAATCCACTTTCCATTACTTTCAATGGGAAAGTTCACTTTAGTTTATTAATCCTTCAGTTTATGAACGCTTCAGTTTATGAACGGACTTCCGGAACCAATTGTGTTCATAAACCGAGGTACCACTGTAAACACCTCTGGTGTGGACACACCCACCAGAACAGACAAGTGTTGTGCCCCTGGGAGACTGAGGAAGGGGCCATAGGTTAGGGGTAGAGTGCATGGTCTTCCTAGACAAGAACCCAGCATGACCAGGTAGGGCTGGAATTGTCCTGTCTGCAACCCTGAAGAGCTGCCCCCAGCCAATAGATGATACTGACTGAGCTGGACCAATGTTCTGTCTTGGTGTGAGGTAGCTTCCTATCTTCCTATGAGCTGCATTAGTGAGGAATTAATTTGAGCATAATTTTCTCAGAGACGGCAGCTCTGATCCTGCTGTACCCGTGAGCATGTGCAACCTGAGATTACTGTAACAACAGCTAGTAGGCGGTACAACTCCAACAGTTTAAGGTGTAAGTTTTTCCTCCTAAAAACCCCAGGTGTGTGACTGTTGTTATCCAGTGGAGTGCAGTCTGTACATGCTCAGAGGTACAATAGCCATTATTCTTTCCTCACATGCTCAAAAACAGGGGTCTGGAAGAACCTAGCTCAAATGAAATATTGGCTCAGACAAGTCTGTTCCAGTGGGCCTTTTTAAAAGCCACAACACTTCTCTATTTCCGGCTCCCGCAACAGCAAGAGTGTGTGGTTCACAGCTGGTTTTCTTCATGAGCCACACTTCACAAGGTCTCATTAAGCAAACGAACTGTGATTCCTTTTCATACCTGGCCTAATTAATAAACTGCGTGTTCCACTCCCACCCTGCTTTCTGCCACTGTTCTCACTTCAGAAATGATGGGTCAGGAGCAAACTTGGGATTTGAGTCCTTAGGAGGACTCGGTCCCACTCAGTCCCTCACGCCCTATTTTTGAATTGACGTCAGAGCCACAGCTGACAGTTATTATTTATATTGTGTCCTTAGTGTACATGGCATTTTTCAGCATAAGAAAAGGAAAAGGGGGGAAAGAAAAGCAAGGTCCTTGCCCTCGAAAGGTAATAATCTATGCAGGAAGAAGTCAGAGAAGAGGAGACTGGGAGAAATAACAGGATGAATATGAACAGGTGCAGTTATGGGGAGGGACAGAGGTCGAGTGGAGCAGGGGAGGCACCTGAATCTGTGGCCCTCTGGATGTTGCTGCCCCATTAGGCTAGACTATTGGTCATGCTGACTGGAACTGATGGGAGCTGGTGTTCAACAACCTATGAAGGGCCACAGGTTTCGCACCCCTGGATTAAAGCAGCGATGGGGAACCTGTGTTTCTCCAGCTTTGTTGGACTCCCATCAGCCTCAGCCAGCAGGACCAATGGTCAGGGATGATTAAACAACAGCTACTAATTTATCACCTGTTATTTACCAGCAATTCAGAATTAAAAAACAGTGGAAACAGTTAGTCACAGGAATAGGGCGTGTCTTGAAAACACATATCTCGGGAGTCAAAGGCCAAAGTGTGTGTCTTCAGTATCTGCTGAAAGCTGTGAAGGCACCAGATGCACCTCTGTGGGGAGGGAATTCTACAACTTAGGAGCTGCCACAAAGAAAGCCCTCTCCCAGGCCACCACCCCAAACTTCTGAGGGTGGCGGGGACCCCTCTGCTGATCTTAACATCTGGGAGGGTCTGACAGCAGTCCCTGCAATCATATAGAATACATTCTTTTAACATATCAGGGGCATGCCGGATTATATTTTAAAATAAGGTAAAGGTAAAGGGACCCCTGACCATTAGGTCCAGTCGTGACCGACTCTGGGGTTGCGGCGCTCATCTCGCATTATTGGCCGAGGGAGCCGGCGTATAGCTTCCAGGTCATGTGGCCAGCATGACAAAGCCGCTTCTGGCAAACCAGAGCAGCACACGGAAACGCCGTTTACCTTTCCGCTGTAGCGGCCCCTATTTATCTACTTGCACTTTGAGGTGCTTTCGAACTGCTAGGTTGGCAGGAGCTGGGACCGAGCAACGGGAGCTCACCACATCGCAGGGATTCGAACCGCCGACCTTCTGATTGGCAAGCTCTAGGCTCTGTGGTTTAACCCACAGCGCCACCTGCGTCCCCTAACCACATACAGCAGTCTCTGCAATCATATAGAATACATTCTTTTAACATATCAAGGGCATGCCGGATTATATTTTAAAATAAAGGTTGGGCTTCATCATTGTAGACTAGAGGAAACAAATCTAAACTTGAAAACGTGCACCACTGACAGACCCTGTAGCCGTGACATTGCTACAAGCACAGATCACATGCCGTTCTGGTCAGTATTCAGACGTGTTCTTTATTTGCAGGGCCCTGAAAGAGCCTATGCTCTTGGATATCGAAGACCTGCAGAGCGATAGAAATCTGTAGTTGCATCCCTGCAAAATATCCTCTTTTGTGACTCCAGCGTTTAACAGTTCACTCCTAAAGTGAGAAGCAGTGAAGGCAAGAAGAAGAAGGGGGAAAAAGCTGGCAAAGTTCTATGCTGGGCTCATCGCCCAGTGAGAGTGGGGCTGGGTTGCCAAATGTGTAGGAGGCGGCCTTGTGTGGGTGTCTTAGGAAGGCTGTTTGGACAGAGAGTGTAAGGGAGTGACAGTCTGGATCTCTCTATCACACATGCAAATCCTTGTACACATAGATATCAGTCAAGCTTCGAAGCTGAAGAAGAGTCAGATTCAAAAACTGACACAGATACTGAGACATCTGCTGGGTTACAGAAGGAGTGCTGGGAGCCAGGACGTTTGGTTCTGTCCCCAGATCTGGATGGGAGAGCAGCTCAGTTGCTAGATCATAAGGGGGTTGTGATCAGGACAGATCAAAGCTGCAAGAACAGTTACTTTGGTTCCAGGACTTTGTGCTCAATGCCCACCTCCCCCCACTCCCCAGCAAACTGAGTACGGGAATAGATAGTCAGAACAAAGAGGAAGATGTGTCGGGGTTCAAGGTATCCCTCCATGGCTGGGACAGAGAGGTGAGGAAACTTCAGCACCTAGGACAGAGTCACAGGTAAGGTTTGATTTGTGCTATATAAGTTGCATGACTGGCTCAGAAAAAAATGGGATCAAGGGGCAACCAATTAAGTTTCTGAAGTCTTTTGTAGCTGGAGGTGTCTTGGCACCATAAAAATTGAAGGCAAATAAGAAGTAATATGCATATTCTGCTGAGCCAACTTGACATTTTAAAAAATGATCCAGAATTTCAATTGGAATTAAAAAGCAACATTATTTTACTATAATGCTGTTACAGTTGGTCTGAACCCAAATAAGCTCTTGAAAGTTTGTGTTTTAATAAGATGTCATTTCATCTATCCCATGTGTCTCAGATCTTTTGCAGTTGCTCCCTTCTTCACTAGGCTGTGTCCATATTATGGGTATTGAGGTGGGTGAGAGGGTTAAATCCTAAGCAGGACACAAAGCTTCCTGCTAGGGTTAAGGTTACTCTTTCTCAGCCTAAACCTACTTCTCAGGGTTGTTGTGCATGAATTGAGAGGACAAAACTATATTTAAGCACACTTTGAACCACTGGGATGAAGCAAGAAATAAACTGTTTATTTCACAATTGGAAATAAAGTACTTACTGACCCAATGTTGTGCAGTGATTAGAATGCTGGACTAGGAGTGGGGACCTGCAGGTTCAACCATCACTCAGCCATGAAGCTCCCTGGGTGGTGATCTTGGGCCAGTCACTCTCTCTCAGCCAGCCTACCTCTCAGGGGTGGCTGTTCTGAAGTTAAAATGGAAAGGGAGAACGTTGCATGTGCCACCTTGAGCTTTTCAGAGAAAAGGTGGGATATAGGATGTTATTAAGTAAGAAAGCACCTGGAATTAATTCACTGAGAAATATATTTCCTTTTAAAGATCCCTGTTCCACGGAGCTTACGAGGAGCACTTCTACACGGGGTGAACTAAGAGTGGGAGAAGCGGAGGAGAAAAATGGGAGGAGCAAGAGCAACAGGGCATACATTTTCTCTCTTCAGAGCAGTTGCGTATTACTTTACTTTAATGGCAACTAATTAGTCCCTGGTTAATTCTCATGCTGCAATTCACCATGTCTACTTCCTGCAAGGAACTGCCACCCCACGATTCCTTGCCAACAGTAATGGAACATGGGAGGGTATCAGACTCTGCACAATAATTACTCTAATTGCCAGGACTGTTGCAGTTTACAGTAGGGACAATCTGGCCGTCAGTCTTGCATGGCCTTTTTCTTTCTTTTATTCACATACCAATTGTTCATCAGTATGCTTTGGATTTACAAAGTCAGTGTGAAAGTTCCATCTCTCTCGTGATTAAGTTCCGTAAATCTCTGTCAAATTATCCTTAGTATGCAGAGTTGCTCAGATATTGTATTCATAAACAGAAAGGGGGGAAATAGTTTCAGTTCAAGTCGCAATCAGTGGTCATAGTTGCACTGAGTTTTACAGGGCAGTCTTGGGCATGTCTACTCAGAGTAAGCAATCCATGGGAGCTTACATCTAGGTAACTGTTTCTAAGATTGCATCCGGAGGTAGAAACCTGCCCTCTTGCTTAGGAAGAGCCTGAGAAGTGTCGAGATTACTGGGTCAGGGACTGTATCAATCATTAATAGTGACAAAGTGCTAGTGCAGATATACTGGTGCTCATTTATTTGAGCAGAAAAGGCAGGTGTAGTGTTGTCTAGCCTCAACTATACAGTGGACAGCTCAAGAGTCAGAGCAAAGGAAGTTTGGCAACAATCCCTTTTGGTAAAATTGGTTTGCATTTGGCAGCATCCCAAGCGCCCCTATCCATGATCTGCTGCAAAAACCAGGCCAGTGAGAGCGACTTAACCGTGCCCAACAGCTGAATTCAGAAGAAGTGGAGTTCAATTGCCCAAGCAGCAGTGGCTGCAAGGATTTGCTGGAAGACTTATGGAACAGCCACCACTAGGTTCTGAAGTGAAAAAATTATGGCAGGGAATGGAATAAATGCATTCTGTCTCTCCCTAAAATCTAGTATTTTGTGATTCTTCATGAGTATGCAGATAAGCCTCGCGCTATCTTTCTCCATTATGCTGAACATCACCATCCCTTTGGAAGACTCTAAGCATGGGAGATTTGTAGGCTAGGAGTGTCCCAGGCTGCATTGCATTCACCTCTCATGTATTTCTGCAACAAGACTGGATCCTGTTGGAAGGAGAGCAATGATCTGGGGTGGCGGTTGTTGTTGAATTATTGTTGGTCAGAAAATCATGAACTCACAATCCTGTATGATAAATGAACATTATTTCCTACTGCATGGATGCACTGTGTACATGTGTTCTATGTGTAATTTTTCCTTACACAGGCATGATATCTGTATAGGAATTAAAGATATCACAAAGTCCACAAAGATATCAAGCCAGGGCAGTTTTCCTGAAGAGGCATTTGTGGTTGCCTGGAGAAGTAGCAGCCAATCTTCCTTAGCTCACACGAAACAACATATATATATGTATATTGCACAAGTTGCAAACCACCGTGGGAATAATTCATCTTGAACGTCAGGTAATAAACTTCTTAAATGCAACATACAAAAAATGTGTGCGTGGACAGGATAAGGCCCTCAATAGCTACAACTGATGGCTCTATACCAGGCACCCCCAAACTTCGGCCCTCCAGATGTTTTGGACTACAATTCCCATCATCCCTGACCACTGGTCCTCTTACCTTGGGATCATGGGAGTTGTAGGCCAAAATATCTGAAGGGCCGCAGTTTGGGGATGCCTGCTCTATACTCCCTCCGAGTCCGTCAATGGGGAATAATTGCAAAGAGGGCTGTCGTACCCATCTCCTGCTTGTGCTCCCCTCCGCCCAAAAAATGCCTCTGTTTGGCCACAGGGTGCTGGACTAGACAGGTGTTTGACCTCACCCAGCTCAGCTCATCTTTTGTCCTACATCGTAAGGAAAGCACAGAGCTATATAAATATATTTGTTTTCCTTGGGGGCAGGGGTGTCTCAGGCCTATGCCACCATGGATTTCCCAAGAGCACAAGACTTTAATGAGTTGTCTGCCAAACTTTCTGGAGAGCCATATCAAACTTTTTGAGAAAAAGCACATACTATATAGTCCAGAACAGGACTATAGAACGGGACCCAGGTGGTGCTGTGGGTTAAACCACTGAGCCTAGGGCTTGCTGATCAGAAGGTTGGCGGTTTGAATCCCTGTGACAGGGTGAGCTCCCGTTGCTTGGTCCCAGCTCCTGCCAACCCAGCAGTTCAAAAGCACGTCAAAATGCAAGTAGATAAATAGGAACCGCTACAGCGGGAAGGTAAATGGTGTTTCCATGTGCTGCTCTGGTTTGCCAGAAGCGGCTTTGTCATGCTGGCCACATGACCTGGAAGCTGTACGTCGGCTTCCTCGGCCAATAATGCGAGATGAGTGTGCAACCCCAGAGTCGGTCACGACTGGACCTAATGGTCAGGGGTCCCTTTACCTTTATATAGTCCACAAGGGGCAGCGCCACTTCAGAATGCAAGTGGGTGGGATTGTATGTTTGAATGCTCCCTGCACATGAAAAAAAAACCCTTCCCCAACCCATAGAAAACTAGCCTTGCCTGATGGTGGCAAGGAAGAAACACCACTGAACTGTTAAGAGGATCTCATCTCTCTTCCCTCCCTTCCCCCAGCCCCACTGCCCTCCTCTCCAGACCTACCACAATGTGCCCTTCTGCTCCAGTAATCTTCATGGCTTTTACCATCCTTCTGTGTCAAGGAACCTGTGCTCAGGAGTTCCCTACTCACAATCAACAGCATCATCATGACCAGTACTGGTACCAAACCACAGGAGATCAAGTCCCAGTGATCAGTGAGTCGATTCTCTTTTGGAGAAGGGGTTTTGGATATGCAAGCAGCAAAATGTACCCACTCCCTGTCTTGTTATTAGGAAGCTAGGTGTGGGTCTTTGGCCTGCTTTTTGTTCCATCACATCTACTTGGAAAAGAGAGGCAAGCTATACATTACCTATTTTGCACCACTGTACTTTACTTGCTGAAGTCCCAATTGTTTTATGCACGCACCATTACAACATCTGCATTTCCCCCTGTACATTCTCAACTTTCAAAGCGATTGAGCAAGGCATTCAGTTAGGAAGGCAAACCCGTTGCTGGAGTCTTTGTGAGTCCCACAGGCCAGAACAGTGTATGCTGAAACTCCTCACAAGTGCACAACCACACAAAATACGGTATTGAAAGATTTTAGGCAGCCAGCACTCGTGATGTTGTAGGGGCAGGCATTACAATACTTACAAACGCTTCAGGTTACAAACTCCGCTAACCTGGAAGAGTTACCTCGAGTTGAGAACTTTGCCCCAGGACGAGAATGGAAATCGTGTGCTGGCGGCGCAGCGGAAGCAAGAGGCCCCATTAGCAAAAGCACGCCTCTAGTTAAGAACAGTTTCAAGTTAAGAACGGACCTCCAGAACTAATTAAGGTCGTAACTAGAGGTACCACTGTATATATGTGACAGTATAATGCCAATAAGGGAAACAAAGCATGGAGGAAGGGTTAGGAGCTGGGACTCTCAGAGAGCAAGGCTATAGCCGATGAGAAAGGAGCGTGCAGGACTTTGCTGTGGTTTCTCAAAGTGGGTCTTGATGGCTCCCACCTCAAGTCTTTGTTTTCTCCCTGCTCCAGGTGGCGGCACCTGCAAGGTGATTGCTATCCGCCGCTGCTGTAACCGCAACCACATCGAGGAGAGGTCCCAAACCATCCAGTGCTCCTGCCTCCCGGGGAAAGTGGCTGGGACAACCCGTGGCAAACCTTCTTGCGTGGATAGTAAGTGCTCAGAGCCAAGGCCTCTCCCCACCTCCAGAGTGAGGGAAGTCCAAGGGGACCAAGGAACATGAAAGGAACCCAAACACCTGGGGCCTTGGACAGAGGAGAGAATAGGAAAGTCATTGGAGGCAGGATGGGGGAAGGACCATTGTCTTTTAACTGGAAAGAGGCCAGAATGTTGGAGGGAATGATGGTCAAGCGAGAGAGATGGTGAAAGGGGTTGATCATTACAGTCTCCTTTCTGAGGGGTGAAGGTAGGGGGAACTAACAAACGTTAGCTGTGTACAGGATCCCTTGGGCAAGGTGCAAGGGAATGGCTTGGTGACGGTGGTAGCCCAGCCCTTCAAGCCTATGGGATTTACTGCACTTTTTAAATTTTTATAGTGCAATCTGCCTTGAATCTTTGGGACGGGGCAAGATGCAAACCTTAGAACAGCCAGGCAAGTCAATGCTTTGGGTCTGTGGCTCAGGAGGATGTTGGGAGGCTCATAGCTGCTCCTGACCTATAGCTTGCCTGTCCTAAAGGGTTTGCATGGATAGGAGAGGCTGTCCACTTTGGAAGAAGCGGTGGCGGAGACAAATCCTTATTTCTACTCTGCAGCTTCCATTGTAACTGGAAAGTGGTGGTGTGACATGGAGCCCTGCCAGATCGAAGAGGAGTGCAAAGCTCTGCCCGACAATTCCGGCTGGATGTGCTCACTAGGAAATCGTGTCAAAACCACCAAGGTACTAGTCCCTTAACATTCCCCACAGGAGGTGGAAGCCTACATAGGGCAAATGTGTAACCAAGCCTCCTCTTCCACTTCCCGGCTGCTACCCTGTCTTGTTTTCCGTTTTGTTTTTAACAGGTCCTGTGGATAAGGCTCGCCTCCTTCCTCCATTTGACAAGTTGTCTTGTTTTCCCTTTCAGATCCACCCCAGGCATTGAGATCTGCAACACGGAAGGACCCACCTCCCAAGTGAACATGACAGATACCTGGCGATGGCCAACGGGCTTTGCTACAAATGCTAGTAGGAAATACGATTCCTTACACAGCCACAGGACCAAATATCACAAAGGAAGCTACACTGCTCAATTAGCTGCGATGGGGAAAGATCAAGTGGCCAGGGAGAGCAGGTGCTGGTACCCAGATTGGGCTTTGGTGCCTTTTCCAACGGTCGCTGCCCTCCTTGGCTAGGAATGGAATCAAAGACCTTTTCACCTTTATCGGAGCAAAGGCTAAAATCTGTTCCCCTGGATTAACAGCAATGCAGCATTGTCAGCTCAGACTTCTTCTGTGCCTCCTCAATGCAACCTGCACATCTAACTCCTCCCCTCCTTCTGGCAGATGTCTAATTAAACTCTCCAGGACAGAAGCCATAGAGCCAGTTTGTATTTACACCTGTAACAGATAATACACACCATCTTTCTTTTAAAAGATTTTAAAATACAAGGAAGCCAAAGGGGATTCGCAGTCCAAAAAGTGTTCTATAAAGAGGTCTGGTTTTATATGTAAATATGGTTTGCACTCACTTTTAATGAGCATCATAGCAAATCACTGATATATAATAGGGGTTTTTTTCCCCAACATGTTAGTAGGCTTTTGTATAAAAATGGAAGTGCATGGACCCAGCATTAAAAACATATAAAACGGCAATCACCATTCATTTTCAAGGATCAGAAATGTTTGGCTCAGATGTGGAGGACTATGTCAACCTGGATCCCAGCAGAGCCTCAAATCCTTCTGCACTCCGCAACTAAAGGGTTGTTTCTTTATGCTGGGTGAAAACTGCAGGCAGAGCAGAAGCTCTGCAACCCTCTTTATCTTCGTTCGGAACGTTAAAGATGCTGGAGGCTGGTGCGTCACATTATTGGGGGTAAAACTTGGCTCCAGGGCAGGCCAGCACAACTGATCCACTAAGCTGAATGCGGTCCACCAACCATGGTATTCCTGCTATGCCTTTTGACAACCCCACTGTTTCTGCAGCCTCAAGTAGGCAGCAAAAACAGAGGGATTAACGGAGCCCCTGATGGGAGTCTTATTTCGGGGGCATGGTGCCGTGGCTCCTGATACATTGGCACAGCTTTTCCTTGCTACAATCACACCCCGTTAACTGCACGCAATACCCGGTAGAACAAGGCACACACTGCTCTGCAGACAGATTTTTTGCAAGCTAACCTGGGACGGGCTCTCCGACTACGGAGAAAGCAGGAGAAGCCCAACCACTCAAAAGCCAGGGAGAGACAGCCTTTCTAAAGTCCTTCGCCATGACCATTTAATTGTTTAGACACATCCAGAAGCTACAGAGCTAAGAAACGCCATCTTAGGATTTGTGTTAGCCGATCACCCAGCACAGGCTCCGCCTCCCCCAGCACACATGGAAGGATTCCCGGGGCTCATCATGCCATCAACGCAAAAGCCCGCCAGAGAGGTAGATATTACATGGTTCAAATATCGCTTAAGCCCCCTGACCCCTTTCCCTTCCTCCCTCCTTCCCAAAGAAAACTCTTGGAATGGCATCCCTTGAATGCTGGGGTTTGTGGTGAACGTCTTGAGTAACTTCAATGGGGAAATTCCTGCTCCAGTCCTACAAAAATAGACATCTCCTTGGACCCAAACAGTTTCATTGATAATGTCCATAGCCTGGATACCCTGGGGGCGGTGAGCCATCCTTTGGAGGCAGCTGGCTGGGATCTTCACCAAAGGGGTTGGCTGAGAAGTGAAGACAAGAAGAGACAGTTAGCAGCAGGGAAGAGATGTGTGTGCACAATGATTCATGTCTGGGGCAGCCAAGGGCCACTGTCTTTGGGGACAGAAATCAACGGAGGCGGCCGAGGTGCAATCAGGAGGAGAGATGCGGATGTGGGCGAGGGTGACTCATTAACAAAAAAGTGAAAAGTAAAACCCAACTCCTGTAGCAAGCAAAATGCAAAACAGGTCAAAATTTACACCTGTAAAAGGGACAAGGGGAGGGTGTCAGACACCGTGGGAAAGGAGTGCAACTTCTGCATGCATTTATAGAAGGAGCAGCAAAATGCCAATCGCAGCAAGTGGAGTGGCAGAAGGCTCTATATTTTGCCAAGGGGGGCGGTGGAACGACAAGCACTTGTGTGCATTGTAACACCATCCTGGTGTCAGGGGAGACCAAGCCAGGCACTGTCAGAGCTGGAGGCAAACTTTGCCCCCACGGCAACGCTGCCTGTCACTCCCCCCCCCCCGGACGTCTGCATGAGAGAGTGGAAGCCGCTCACCCAGGAGGGAGAAAGTGAAGGGGTGCAGAGGCAGGAGGAGCACAGAGCCTCTGCAAGCTCTCTCTCCCACACAGATGAAAGCAGGCTTTTGCCTTCTCCCGAATGGGGTTCCAGAATTCACCTAGTTTACTGTGTCCCACAGAACAGAGCTGCAAGTGGCTGAGAACTCAGCCTGCCCCAAACTATATAATCCCACTCCTTTATCCACAAGGAAACCTGGTTGGGGAGCTGTTTTCTCTTAGAGTGCAGGTGTGATGGTTCAGTGGAACCCTGGGTAGGCTATGGGGCCGAAACCAAAGCTCAGGGAGGTCCTTTGGTTCCTTGTCCAAATCCATCGTTCTGGGGAAATCCCAAGTTCTGTTTCTTGCTGCCATGTTTAATAATAATAATAATAATAATAATAATAACAACAACAATAACAATAATAATAACAATAATAATAATAATGGGCGGCTTCCAACAAAACATTAAAATACAGAAATCCATCAAACGTTAAAAGCTTCCCTAAACAGGGCTGCCTTAAGATGCCTTCTAAAGGTCTGGTAATTGTTGTTCTCTTTGACCTCTGGTGGGAGGGCATTCCACAAGGCGGGTGCCACTACCGAGAAGGCCCTCTGCCTAGTTCCCTGTAACTTGGCTTCTCGTAGCGAGGGAACCGCCAGAAGGCCCTTGGCGCTGGACCTCAGTGTCTGGGCAGAACGATGGGGGAGGAGACCCCCCCATGGGGGAGATCAGGTATACTGGACCGAGGCCGTTTGTTGGAACTTACGGTTCTGGAACTGCTGGGCCGTGTATCTCGTCAGCAAAATCCCAACGCCTTCTATCAGGGCAAGCAAGATTCCTCCCATCATAGCCGAGCCGACCATGGCCAAGGGCCCACCTAAAGGGAAAGAACTCTCAGGCCCAGTGTCATGGCTCAGCATTCAGCCACAGGAGTTTAAGGGGAGAAAGGTGGAGGCGCTGCGGTTATAGGGTCAAAGACCACCACTTACTGCGTGATGCTAGAACAGCTCCCGTGAGTGCCCCGCTTGTGATGGAGTTCCAGGGATCCTCCTTGCCCCGCATCTTCACCAGGCCGCAGTCAATGGTGGAGAAGAGCCCGCCCCACACTGCAAAGCTGCCTGCAGGGAGGAACACAGGGCGAGCATGTGGAGGCGCCAGCTGGACTCGGGGATGTTCATTTGTAACTGGCACCAAAAGGTTTTAGAATTCTGTGCCAAGCAAAGCCAAATGCTTGGCTTACCAAATGTGCCCTGCGCACGTGCTGAATTGGGCTGGGAGAGGATAGAACTCTGACAACACTCTGGGGCAAAGAATCAGGCAGCCTTATGGGGTCGGGGGGGGGGAAGCACCAGGGATTGATGATGGGGAGAGTGACAGGCTTGGAGCTCCTGAGGAAGGGCCAACAGCCACTCCAGGATCCACATGTTATATTCTCCCCACGAACAGATTGTTAAACTTCTCTCCAAGGACTATGGAAGGCAGAAACATTTTTTTGATTTTGTAAAACACTGACTCATGGCTCGTTTGCCAGGCACTTGGAGTTCTGTGCAAGTGGAATCACACAGGTGGTAAGACACTTACCATCTCCGAGATCACTAACGGTACCATCTCTGTGTCACGTTCAGAGAGGAAGGGTGTGAAGAGAGACGTTCTTAGTGGACGCCTCCCTTCTCTCAAGGAAAGTATGGCTCCACCTCCTGCTGTAGGACTTGCCCAAGTTGAACCTTGAGGCCACTTCAGAACCACCTCAATAACTACTGGGGGGAAGCTGCATTTTCTAGCTATAGGCTGAGCCAGAAAAGGTGTGTGGGTGTGTTAAGGTTAATAATGGTGAAATGTCATTCTGTTTTACTAGGATTCATTTATTGAGTCACTTACTCTAAGGCCACAATCCCAAACACACATACCTAAAAGTAAGCCTCATACTGAATACATACGGTCTTACTTCTGACCAAACAAATATGCGATTTCATTGTCAGCTTGGGGACTGGGCTATACAACTCAGTAAGACTAAACAGCCTCCGAGCCAGCACTTCATACTCTACACATCCTTCTCCTTAATTCCTGCCTCCCTTGGCCAGCAGTTAAAATATTTGATTTATATCCCACTTTTCCTGAAAGTTCCCCCCTAGGATTGCCCCCCCCCCATTTTACAGTCACAACGACCTTGTGAGATAGGTTAGGCTGATAGACAGTGACTGGTCCAAGGTCACATCCAGTGAGTTTTAAGGCTGACAGGGGAATTGAACCGTGGTCTGACACTTTTACACCCACAATTCAGCACTGCTGATTCTCCTTTAAAATAAACCTTCCCTTACCTCCAATCTGTGGTGCTCTGACTCTGATAGCGTTAATACTGCCTTTGAACCGATGCCTGACGCCCTAGGAAAGAGAGGAGGAGAAACTACCTTAGTCAAACCTCACAATGGACTGGGGGAGAAAACTACACCCTGAAAAAAATGTTCCAAGCACAGGTACAAGAGGCTGTAAGGGGAGTGAGTCAAGGCAGGACAATCTCCACATCTCAAGGAACACAGGCACATACGATTCTCAAACTCCAATGATTCTGTGGAGCCAGATGCCACAGGTCTCAATCCACGGAAGGCAGGTAGGCTCAGGGTCTCTTCAACCGTCACTTTCCCACCAGAAAAACAGGTGGCGCTGTGGGTTAAACCACAGAGCCTAGGGCTTGCTGATCAGAAGGTCGGCGGTTCGAATCCCTGCGGCGGGGTGAGCTCCCGTTGCTCGGTCCCTGCTCCTGCCAACCTAGCAGTTCGAAAGCATGTCAAAGTGCAAGTAGATAAATAGGTACCGCTACAGCAGGAAGGTAAACGGCGTTTCCATGCGCTGCTCTTGTTCGCCAGAAGTGGTGTAGTCATGCTGGCCACATGACCTGGAAGCTGTACGCCGGCTCCCTTGGCCAATAATGCGAGATGAGTGCCGCAACCCCAGAGTCGGTCATGACTGGACCTAATGGTCAGGGGTCCATTTACCTTTACCTGACCTCAGTTATCCAGTGGGATAATCTCAAGCATTAAACTCTCTACAATTTAATCTATGAGAGCCAGACCATGGTGTGACACAATTGGGGGTGGGGGGGTGGGAAATGTCATACAAAACTATACCAAGGTCTGATACACAGAACAGCAAGGCAAATGTTGCAGGACAAAAATAGGAAGAGAAGGTACTTCGAACCGCTATCAGAGTCAGAGCACCACAGATATCCAAGAGCAACAACACTTAAAATGCATGTAGTTTCTTTCAAGTGTTCAAATGGCATGTACATTATGTCAGTAATCATTTCAACAATGTCACTTCATTAACTCCATACTACAGACGTGACAGCTGAGTCTTACCTAAGGTAGAAATGGACAGACTTAAGGTTTTCATGATGTACTGTTCTGCTTAAAACAACAGCAACTGAGAATCTAAGGGGAAGGGGCCAGGGGCAAGAACAAATTCTGCCTGGCCGGTTGAAATGAAAATAACCCTGTTCAATCCCCCCTGTTAACAGAAAGCAATTGCCAAACTTACTCACTGAAACGCTTTCCAAGTATAAATGCTCAAACCTGCATGTGAACAGGACAAAAAGGAGAATAATAGATGCTGACCCCTTGATTGTAGCTCACATCAGAAGGAGCCAAGCACAAAACATTAGCTCAGGAGGGCAGCATCAGTCACAATCACCTATAGATGACCAGAAGCCTCTAACCCCCCATAAAATGCCTGGGGATAGCTGCACAAAGATAACTAATCAACAGCCACATTTGACATGTAAGGAACATGGAGCCTGACAGCAAAGTAAATAGCTTCAGTTTTAATCCTAGGTTGCCATTCTAAACACCTTTACCTGTAAGTCCCATTAAAATCAATGGGTAACCTGAGTAAGCAATCATAAGATCAGACTGTAAACACCCAGGCACACACCTCAATGGAGACTGTTTCTGTAATTAGCTCTTCATCCAGTTTGTCCCCAAAGTATCAACTTGGGAGATAAAACATGGTCTAAGAAGGAGCAGGATTGGGGGCAAACTAGATGAGATAATAGAAGACTGGGGACTGGAGCTCCTGGTGTTCCGACAAAAAAAGTTAGAAACAAACACAGGGCATCTCAATGAAATCAGGGCTGCACCAGGGAGCGGTTTTGAAAGACACCTTCCCCAATCTAGATCATCTACCACCACTGAAAGATGCCCGATGCCAGAAGGATGCCAGAAGAAAACCTCTCTGTAAAAAGGTAAAGGGGCCCCTGACCATCAGGTCCAGTCGTGTCCGACTCTGGGGTTGCGGCGCTCATCTCGCTCTCTAGGCCGAGGGAGCCGGCGTTTGTCTGCAGACAGCTTCCGGGTCATGTGGCCAGCATGACAAAGCTGCTTCTGGCGAACCAGAGCAGCACACGGAAACACCATTTACCTTCCCGCTGGAGCGGTCCCTATTTATCTACTTGCACTTTGATGTGCTTTCGAACTGCTAGGTGGGCAGGAGCTGGGACCATAGCTGCCAAGTTTTCCCTTTTCTCGTGAGGAAGCCTATTCAGCATAAGGGAATTTCCCTTAAAAAAAAGGGAGAACTTGGCAGCTATGGCTGGGACCGAACAACGGGAGCTCACCCCGTTGCAGGGATTCGAACCGCCGACCTTCTGATCAGCAAGCCCTAGGCTCAGTGGTTTAACCACAGCACCACCTGGGTCCCATATGATGCCAGAAGAAAACATCTCTGAAGTACAGTACAAAAGGACCAGCATTCCCATTCCAGCTTGGAGCCAGGAAGGAACACAGGGAGCTTGTGCCACTGTTGTGCTGAACTTTGGAAATGCTCAGAGTGCTTCTGAAGGTTTTCCAGATGCCACAAGCAAGACCCAAGGCCTCCATCTCCCACACAACAGACAAAAACAGTCTCAAAACTGGACCACTGAGATTTCCTCCAAGCACTTGCAGCCGGAAGGTGGAGAGTAAATGCTCAAAACTGAGGAGACAGGCTTGACATCCAAGCAGCAGGAGCACAAACTCTACACGCTTGAATCCCAAGTGACAGGGAGGAGGAAGTGGAGCGACACTTCTTGAAATGGTGCCAAAAGTGGCAACGCCACCTGCTCAGAATAGAAATATGTCCTCCCTTGCTGCTGCCTACACACCCATGAGCAATTTTTTTGCCCAGAGATCAGTTCTGGAGCACAAGCCAGTTATAGAACTATAAGCCCAGCGACCACTTTTGTGGAATCCTACACCTCAAGTTCTGCCCGTGTATTTTCCTCAGCTAAGGGAAAAGGAGCATGGGGGTGCAGCAATCCTTATTGGTGTGCCTCAGATCTGCCAATTGTGATGTGATACAGGCAACAACTGTTTTGCATGAGGGGGGGGGGTTATGTTCCTGACCCCCACCTGCCCCACCCCCTTTTCTGACTACAGTGGTACCTTGGTTCTCAAATGCCTTGGTACTCAAACGCCTTGGTTCTCAAACCAGGTTCTGAAACCAGGTTCTGAAAACCTGGAAGTAAGTGTTCCGGTTTTCGAACGTTTTTCGGAAGCCGACCATCCAATGCGGCTGTTGGCTATTGTTTCCGGGGCGCCTGCACCAATCAGAAGCTGTGCCTTGGTTTTCGAACATTTCGGAAGTCAAACGGACTTCCAGAACAGATTACGTTTGGAGCTTTTGTTTTTGCTATTTATTTTGCATTTTCGTTTTTAAGGCTTTTTCAGTTAATTTGTTTTTGTGACTGTGTGGAACCCAGTTCAGCTACTGATTGTGTGACTGCGGAAATGGATAAAAGCCCCCCATCCAATCAATGACTATCACCAGTGCAGGTAAGAAAAAAATAAAATTTTTAATTTTTATCATCTATAATACCAGGGGTCCCCAAACCAAGGCCCGGGGGCCGGATGCAGACCGCGCGAGCCAATAGTGCGGCCCCCACCAACCCCCAACCCCCGCTCTTACCAACGCGGTGTGGTGCGGTTGCCCATCTCCGGGTCGGCGTGGTGCCGGAAATGACGTCTGCGCATGCGCAGAAGCCATTTCCAGCGCCGCCCTGCGCCAGAAAAATTGAGTGTGCGCCCGTATGGGAGCACATTCCCCCGCCCTCCAGCCTGCCGTGCGATTGGCGCCAGAGGAACCGGCCCAAAGCTGGGTAAGTTTGGGGACCCCTGTATAATACTGTCTTATTTATTTTATAGTGCAGTACATTGATTATTGCTTTCATTTTATGGATCAATGGTCTCGTTAAATTTCTGTTTTAGGGGTTGTTTTTAAAAGTCTGGAACAGATTGCTGTAATCCGTTTTGCATTGCTTTCTATGGGAAAGCGTGCCTTGGTTTTGGAACACTTTGGTTTTGGAACGGATTTCCGGGACGGATTAAGTTTGAGAACCAAGGGACCACTGTACTTCTTGGTGTTGTGCGCATTCACGGTCGCACGCATATTGGTTGTTGCCTGTAAACCATTCCATCCCCACCCAGTGTCTGCTTGATGAGCTCATGGCTCACTGAGTTTATTAAACTGAGTCTGAATCCTGGCAAGATGGAGGCTCTGGGCCCAAACAAACAGGTGAATAACCAGTAACTCTTGCTCTCTGTCACTGGGGGCAATGCTGTCCTCAATGGCTATGAGTGCTTTTTACCAGCTTCACCTGGTAAGACAGCTACGGTTTTCCTGGATCAGGATAGCTCAACCACAGTTGTCCATACACTGGTAACCTCAAGGCTGGATTACTACAATGCAGTTAATGTGGGGTCCAGATCTGGAAACTACAGCTAGCGCAGAACACATTGGTTAGGCTGCTTGTGGGGGCAACTCCAGGATAGAACTCCTTTTCAGTAGCACCTGTACTGGCTGCCAATCTGCTACCAGGCCACGTTCAAGGTCTTAGTAGTAACATCTAAGGTCCTATGTATAAAATTCCCTCCAATTTCATATTAGACAGGTCTTTTTGGTGCCTGTTCTTTCAACAAGCCTTTTAAGTGGAGATCTTCATCCCAGTCTGCATCTGTACGGAAATATTTCTAATTGTTATAATAGGTAGGATTGCTTTTTAATGTTTGTATTGGCCCCAGGGGTGCCCAAACTTTTTTGAAAGAGGGCCAGATTTGATGAAGTGAACAGGCATGAGGGCTGACCCAAGATGTTGAGCTTTTCTTAGGATTGAAGTTGTTGAGCTTTTTTTAGGATTGGGCTTGTTGAGGTGTTGTTGTTTTTTTAAGGATTTGACCACAGGGGCAAAATAAAACCGGCCAGGGAGCCGAAACGGACTTGTTGTTGTTTAATGGTTGTATCCATTGCCTTTTTTTTTACAATTGTATATTTTGTTGTTGCAACCCACCCTAGGACCCTTGTGGTAAAAGGCAGGTAAGAAATCTAAATGAATAAATAAAATGCAGAGTTTGGAACCAGGTCACATGAGATGTCTCCTCCCCTCTCTGCTTCAGAAAGGAGAGAAAATTAGAGATCAGCAAATACCAGTCTAGCAATTTAGGGGAGGTCAGCACAGGTTAGCTTAAAAGGCAATATCGGAAGGTTGAAGCTTTCTCTCTCAATCCAATTTCTCTAGTGCAAACCCCCATCAACCTTAATACTGTATATGCTTCCCAAAACTTCCAACAAGGATAGAACCATAAGCCACTATTCTGTATCGGCTCTTTAGCGACATCTACCCTGGCAGACAGTACACCACAATCACCAACTCCCACTAAAGCAGGCACACTTTTGAGGATAGCTGATCCACATTAATTTGTGCTCAGCAGAACCAGTCTGCAATTATTGACATGCTGGAACTGCCAACCAGCAGCACAGCAAAATGATCACTAGCCATAAAATTTCTGGTTCTCATTGGCAACCAAAAATGTCATATATTAGAATTAGATCACTTATTATCTCAGGCAAGTGCATTACAGAATCACCAGCCTTCAAAGCCCCATATGTGTGCTAGGACCTTAACAATTATTATTATTATTATTATTATTATTATTATTATTATTAATAATAATAATAATAATAATATTTTGAAAGCAGTTTGAAAACAAAAGCCAGGTTACTCAGAAGCATACAATCTAACAGAGCAAGAAAGAGAGTGGAGGGGAAGGGGAAGAATAGGTAGGGAAATGTTTTAGGATTTGCAGGAGCCAATCTGGGCCAGGGTTCTTCATGAATCTATGTCTTTTGACCGCATCCATGTCCATCGCTTGCAGCTTGAAGGAAAGGGAAGGAGAAAAGAAGGTCAGGACTCACCACTGGAGCATTGCGGAAGCCTTTGACAGCCTGGAAGACACCTCCCCCAATCATCCCCATGGTGAAGGCACCACCACAGTCATCTACAATTCGCCAGGGGCTGCCAAATGGAAAGAGAAGTGAAGTTAGTGGAGGCCCTGAAAGCCCCCCCAAAAGTGAGAAAGAGATGACTTAGAAATGGTGCTAAGCAGCTGGGGGGGGCAATCTTAAGAGACCTTATAGCAGGCATCCCCAAACTTCGGCCCTCCAGATATTTTGGACTACAATTCCCATCTTCCCCGACCACTGGTCCTGTTAGCTAGGGATCATGGGAGTTGTAGGCCAAAACATCTGGAGGGCCGCAGTTTGGGGATGCCTGCCTTATAGCAACCCAATTAAGTTGAACATAGACGAATTCCCTCCACTAGGGCGGCTGGGTGATATATCGATATATTGTGCAAAACCAGTATGAAGTCCATATCATATCGGCTTCATAATTTTTGACCTGGCAATATATTGTGAATCATGATGTCTGTGTGTGTGTGTGTGTGTAAGTGCCCTATGCAAAAATCACAATGCAGGAAAAACGGTGAAGTCGGTCAATGCCTCTACTACATAGCTCCATCCTTATTTCAGACATCATGATATATGGGTCTATCAGGATGTTTAGCTGGTGACGACCAGATACTGTAGTACCCAGCCCAGCCCAGTGATTTCTTAGTGGTTAGATTTTCCAGGAATACACTCAAGCTCCCAACTTGCTCTCTTATGCCAAGTAAATAATGTACCCTTTTTATTTATTTATTGAAAATAAATAAATAACTCTGCAACTCTGACCTATATTTTTGTATTATTTAAATGCATCTTTGTGATTTCATCTCAAGTGGAATGAAGGAGAATTCTAAAAGATTTTATTTTGCTTCTTTCTTATGTTTAAGTATTTCTCACTTGAATATAAAAAACAGTTTAAAATAATAATAACAATAAAACTACACCTATACTCCACCAACCAAAATACAATAAGGATCAGAACAGGAAAATATTATAAATATTCAGCCAACTCAGTGTTTCTTTGTTTGTAGTTGCACCACATACTGAAATCAGCTCCACACAGTAATTACATTCACTACGAGTGCATTGATGTTACATATATACATGAACATCCCTGAGCTTATAAAGGCAAATGTTTTAAATTCCTGCTTCATTTGCTAGTGGTATGAAAGCCACATAAAGTGGAGAGTGAGGCACTCTGACTGGGCTGGTATCGCGAAAAGTAACTACAGCCATGATGCCAACCAGTGCCCATGGTTATCCACCAAAGGTCCTGCTTAGGACCAGAAGTGAGTAAACGCCAAACTAAACTTGCTCAAGAAAAGCCAAACACAGCAGAACATTCGAGAGCAAGGAAACAGCGGAAACCACAATGCACAAAATATCTGGTGATGCCCTGAACTTGGACCCAAGGAGCTCTGGACAAAAACATCCGCAACTTTGTCGTAAAGCTCCCTGGACAGTTTCCATTTTGCAAGAGGCATCCTGTTGCTTCTGCAGAGCCTGGCAGACTCACGCAGCGCAGAAGCTGGACAAGCAGACCACTCAGGGAGCGAGGGGGAGGGAGAAAAGGAAAGTCAGTGCAGGCGGCCTTGTGTTACCTATAAGAATTCTAAGGTCTCAATATAGAATAAATGTTCAAAAATGTACAAGGCAAACACACACTGTACGTAAGTATATAAACCACGTGTCTAAAATAGTACAGGAGAACAATCCTGAAGCCATTTTGACTCCCAAATTGACCTCAAATATTTCTCTGCAAGGAGGAAGGAAATGGGAAAAGCTTTCCAATTGTGTTTGGACTGTAGGGGCTTGCACCTCCTTGCAAATACAGTCTGGCAAGTATCAGTTAAGCTGAGCAAACTATCAATATGCATAAGAGATTCAGGAACTAAGTATTTACTATCTCAAAGGAATATCCAGGCTACCCAGAAAATGCAATCAAGGAATGCATTATCAGGTATCCTGGAAGAGAGGAGAGAATCAACACGCTCAGATTTCTGCTGGAGACCGCCTCCTTCTGTGATGTATGTATGATGTTTTGGAGGGTGGTCTTGGGCTACAGGGTGGGCAATTTCAAAAATCTATATAGGGGCTTGCACACCATTGTTCGGGGTTCTCCTCCCTCCTACGTGTGGTGAGTTGGGAACCTATTGCAACAGTTTATTTCTTTGAATAAAGATCAGGCTTACTAGCCGCTTTGCTTTCAATCTACTCTGCTTGGCTTTTTGCTTTCTCCCCGACCCATAGAGATCTCCTGAGAGAGATCTCCTATATACAGTCTCTAGATACCCCATAAGGGAATTTTAAGAAAAATACGCTTAACACTTGTTGGGCTGTCCATAGCTGGGGCTGCAGAGTCCCAGGTGGAAGCTCTTCCTCAGCCACCGGGCTCGGCGGGCAGAGCCGGGAGCCGCTCGCTTCTCTGCTCACCCGGCCCTACCTCGCAGGGCTGTTGTGTCGGTGCAGGAGGAGATGGACCGGAGAGAAAGGAGCGCGGGACGGACATGCCCACCAGCCAGGGGACGAACAAAGCGGCTCCCCCTCCCGCCACCGCCGCTCCCCAGGCCGGAAATCGGGGCCTCGGATCAAGCTCGCTTCCCTGCCCCCGCTGAGCCACAGCGCGAGGGCGGCAAAGCCCCAGGCAGCCCCCGCTCCCAGTTACCAGGGCTCCCGGGCATATTCCTCCATGGCTCCCGGCCGCAGGCTCCGCAGATCACGTGACAGGGGAGGAAGACAACAAGGGGACCGAATCACGTGACAACCAACTATTGGCCAGCTTTAGTCACGTGAAAGGGGCTATTGTACTCTAGAGATAGGAAAGTTTAGAGAAAGCCTGCGTTCAGTACCAACGAAAGAAGAGTGACAGATGAAGGTGATGGACCTTGCAGAACTGGCGAAGCTGACAGGAAAAATCCGACTCCAGCATGATCAAGTATTCCCAAAAGACTGGAGTAAATTTATACGATATCTGAAAGATTATTGTAAGCGATTATCATCACTAGCAGGGTTGTCTGAAGACTTATAATGAGAAATTTTCTACCTTTCTATATTTATTTCAGTGTTCTCGAAGCTACGAACATGAGTTTGACCAAACTGCGGGAGGCAGTGCAAGACAGGAGTGCCTGGCATGCTATGGTCCATGGGGTCACGAAGAGTCGGACACGACTGAACGACTAAACAACAAATATTTATTTAAATTTTGAGCCATTCTGAAATGAATGTAATTAGAAATGGAAAACGTATAAATCCCAATGCTATAAAGGTTAATTTCAAAAGCAATGAGGCGGGAGGGAAGGAAGTTGATAGGCTCTAAAGAGCCAGGGTGGTACAGTAGACAATGATGATGTGAATGAGCAATGTTAAATGGAAAAATAAAGAAAGAATTTTACATATACATATACATATACATATATATATATATATATATATATATATATATATACATACGAGAAAGCCTGCGTTCCATTAAAAAAATGATTTAGGTGCAGCGTAGCATCTCTTTATATATTGGAAGCTCTGTGGTATGTGTATATGTACCACTTATAAACGCCATCTCCAACTCCTCCATCAACGGTGTCTCCAGAAAACTTTACACATCACTTGGGGAGACAGGCAAACTAATGCCAGTGTACTCGAAAAAGCAAACATCACCAGTGTCAAAGCAATGAATTTTCAACACCAAGTTCTTTGGACTGGACATGTTCGGATGCCCGATTATCATCTTCCAAAGCAGCCCCTATATTCCAAACTTTAAAATGGAAAGCTAATGCTGCTGGTCAACAAAAAAGGTTTAAAGACTCTCTCAAGGCAAATCTTTAAAAATGTAGTATAAAGGTAAATGGGTAAACCTTTAGATCCAGTCGCGGACAACTCTGGGGTTGTGGCGCTCATCTCGCTCTATTGGCCGAGGGAGCCGGCGTACGGCTTCCGGGTCATGGCCAGCATGACAAAGCCGCTTCTGGCAAACCAGAGCAATGCACGGAAACGCTGTTTACCTTCCCGCCAGAGTGGTACCTATTTATCTACTTGCACTTTGACATGCTTTCAAACTGCTAGGTTGGCAGAGGCAGGGACCGAGCAACGGGAGCTCACCCCGTCATGGAGATTCGAACTGGCGACCTTCTGATCGGCAAACCCTAGGCTCTGTGGTTTAACCCACAGTGCCACCCGCGTCCCTATGAAAAGGTAGTATAAACACTGACAATTGGGAAGCACTGGCCTGCAAGTGCTCCAATTGGAGAACAGCCTTTACCAGCCTTTGAAGAAGCACAAACTCAGGACGAAAGGGAGAAACGAGCTAAGAGGAAGGCATGTTTTGCAAACCCTCACTGTGACCACCTCCCACCCGGAAACCTATGTCCCCACCGTGGAAGGATGTGTGGATCCAGAATTGGCCTTCACAGTCACTTACGGACTCAGTGTTAAGACTGTGTTCATGGAAGACAATCATACTCGGCTACGAGTGATCGTCAAAGAAGATGTATATGCATATGCATGAGCATATTTGTTGGCATCCTTCTGTCTCGGGAGGCAGTGGAGGAGTGCGTCTTCAAAGGTAAACCAAACTGTTGGAGAGTTAGTGTCTGCTGTGGCTATTAAAAGACTAATATGGGAGAGACATGTTTTCTTGCAGATGAAGGCGTCTGGTTGTACTGCTGCAGATGCAGGTGGGCCCAGTTCAGATGCGTTTCGTCTCTCTGCACTCCTCCCAGCAGTCATTCCTCCTCTAGTCATTGTTGTGGATGCACCTGACTGTCTGTCTGCACTCTGCAGGGGAGACGCGGTTCCACGTCACTTCAAAAGTGCCAAGAAAGGGGATGGATGGCGGTGAACGACTCTTCATTGCTGCCTCTATGGTCTTCCGCGGCAATACCGGCGGCCAATCAAAGAGAAGGCGGGCTCTCGGGGGCTTCACTCCCCCGCTCATTGGAGAAGCAAACCAAATCTCGGATTGAAAGTCGAAAGTGGGTGGGCCCAGTGGGGATTCCATTCGTTGGATTGGCCGAGGTGGGCTTTCTCCCTCCCCCCATCCCTGTTATTGCTCAAATCCTTTCAAGACGGGAAGGGGCCCATGCGGGCTATGCTTTCGTTATAAGATGATTGGTCGAGGCACGTCACGTGATGGGGCGGGAGATGAAAAAGAGAGCCGCTCGACCCGAAGGAAGACTGAGTCTCCTTGGCTTGCGTTGAGGCGGGTATTGCCGAGAGGCGGGTTGGCTGCGCCGCGGTAGGTGGGAGGTATATGGGAGGCTGGGGGGGTCGCGGGGTGGGGGCCGTGAGGGCGTCGCGGGGTGGGGCCTGAGGGTCGAGCTGTCTCTCCCTGAGGCGATGAACGGGAGCCTCGCCTGCCATACCCTGCACGTAGAAAGCTAGCATGTAGCGGCAGCCAAGCTGGAACTTCCTTCCCTAATGTTTTCCAGGACGGTTAGTCGTGTTGCATCAGAAGCAGTGTGTGTGTGTGTGTGCAGTTATGGGGTGGTATATAAATTCAAATAATAATAATAAATATATAGCACCTTGAAGGTTGACACATTACAGACCACTGAGTATTTTATCAAACCCACGGAATATAGCTTTCTGTATACTTGCCAGGACTCTTGTTGTTTGTCCTTGCCAGGATGCTAGATTTCTGCATGCAGGGAGCCTTGGCAGCGCCCATGCATTGTCTAAAGTGGCACAGCTCAGATGTGAGTTTACCAGTTCGGTGAGTGCTAGGCCCCGGAAGTTACTGAGCTGCAAGCTTGATGTACTAATGAAACTTCAGCAAGAACTAGCCCCATGTATGATCCTCTAACCTGGACCTTGCCAGCGTTATCCAAGGCCCTCCTCTGAGGGAGGTGTGGAGGGTGGTGGTATGAGAACAGGCCTCAGCAGTGGCTGGCTGCCTATGGGATGCTCTCCCCAGGGAGGCATGCCTGGCGCCATCACTATCTGTGTTTAGGCGTTGAGCAAAAACGTTCTCATTCACCTAGGCTTAAGGGAATCAAGTGGTAATGGAAGTTAGTGAGCTTTTGGAGCTAAAGGGCAGGTTTAAATGCTTCAAATAAATCCAGGGATATCTCTGCTAAACTGGAGAGTGCAATGAGCTGAAGTAGTGTGCAGAAGGGTAAGAAACTTAACCTGTAGACAATGGCAGACAGATAAGCATTGAATCTATTAAGTCAAACAACCTTCCCCAGACTCCTGCCACAGCCTGCATCAGGCCCTTTCCCTTTGCTCATACACACAAGTTCATGTTGGTTCCTAAACTGTCCATGAAGTTGTATAGAGGAACTCATTGTGTGGTGCAGCAGTTGTTACTAAACTCCCAGGAATGGAAGTTGGCAATGCCATGAAAGGTTTTGTTGTAGCTCCGTGTTGTCAGGAAAAGAATGTGGGAAGAAATGGAGTAGAAACTCTGGCAGGGAAGCTTATAGGTTGGTTATTCCTGGAATGTAGGAAGCAAGGAGGAGATACTCAAATGTCACAAAATGTAATGTGTTTTTTTCTTCTTCTTCTTCTCTGCTCAGGAACAGGGAACTAGAGGAAAGGCTTGTCAACCTGCCTCAGCTTGAATAGTTCCTAAAGTTCCTAATGCCACTGCCAGTGGCTCTGCAGTCCCGCCTGGCAAGGCGAGGACTCTTGAAGCATGTAGAAGAGCCTGGTAAGTATAGAGGTATCCTTGGTTAGCTAGAGGATGCTTGTCTAGGCTTTGCATAAAGGAACAGAACAGAACAGTTCATTTCAAATAATCTGGCTCATGAGACTCTACTACATCTTGCCGGCATATTTTTTTCAAGCCTAATCCCGTTTCTTTCGGGCCCTCTCTTCTGTCAGAGCCAGAGGAAGAAATTATCGCAGAAGATTATGATGACGACCACATCGATTACGAAGCTACCAGGATTGAGAACCTGCCACCGAACTGGTACAAAGTCCTCGACCCTGCCTGGTAAGAGCTGTGGTGGGGAATCTCAGGTTCCGAGCTTGAATATGGTTCTCCCACGTCATGCCTCTGCCTCCCCAGGCTACACTCCTCCCCAGCCCTTTTTGCACTTAGGCCTGTAATGTTACCTCCTCCTTGCCTCTAGCCTGCACACTACTGCTTACTACCCCAGCAAGGTTGTCCGTGTCCCCACCTCTCGATAAGAGGGTAGCATGTCTTCAGCAGTGTTAGAAACTGAGATATGACAGCTAGGAGGTAAACGGTACCTTAAGCCAAGGTTATGGGTGCAGCAACTGAATGTCCAGGCATGCTTTTTTATAACAAGAATACAAAGCTGAAAATGAATGAACTGCAGCTAAAATATGTTCATTTTTCACATGGTCTAGTCCAGTGGTCCTCAACCTTGGGCCTCCAGATGTTTTGAGACTACAATTCCCATCATCCCTGACCACTGATCTGCTAGCTAGGGATCATGGGAGTTGTAGGCCAAAAACATCTGGAGGCCCAAGGTTGAGGACCACTGGTCTAGTCCTTTCCCTGCTCCCCCCATATATTCTTTTTTTTTATTAGCCTTGTTACCCCACATATATTAAGAGGGTCTCTTCTCCAGCCTTCAGAGAGTAGCTGGAAGTGGAGAGGCAGAAAAAGGTTCTCCTTTCCTTCCACTCTGCAGTTTTAATCTGAAATCTTAGGCACTCTTAGGCGCAGTACTGCGCCCAAAGCTCAGAAACTGCTTGCTCTAATGTGCCTAGAACAGGCACCCCCAAACTTCTGCCCTCCAGATGTTTTGGACTACAATTCCCATCTTCCCCAACCACTGGTCCTGTTAGCTAGGGATCATGGGAGTTGTAGGCCAAAACATCTGGAGGGCCGCAGTTTGGGGATGCCTGGCCTAGAACAATGGGAGCTTCGAACTCCCAGCACTAGTCAAGCTGCTGTATCCTACTAGCCTTGTAATGGTGGTGTGAGGTTGTAGTTACCGTAATAGTTCTCAATTACAGTTTCAGCTTTCAAGTGTGTGGTGGGAAAAATGTATCTGTTAATCTCATACTCATGATGACTTCATATTTATAAAAGTTATATACGGCCTTTCATCCATAGATCTCAGGGAGGTTCGCAACATCAAAATACAAGATAAAAATACAAAATACATAACGAAGAAAAGAACAAAACACACACACAAACACTAATAAAACCTCCCCCCAAATAATAAATCAACAAATAAGTTACAAGCGAATAAACAGAAAGCACAACGGTGTCTGGGAGTCCCATTAGTCCCATTTACTGCAGTTATTGAAGCTAAATGGGCCCATCAGTGGCTGGATGGAAGACAATTAAGAATCCATTTAATTTGTTCAGACCTGAAAGAGGGGTTGGTGGGTGAGAAGCAAGCCATGATATTTAGTTAATGAAACCGAAACCCTAGCTCCAGTAGCTACTTTTGTCCAGGGACACAACAGGAGTGTGTGTCCTGGTAAATGAGAGCAGTTGACGCTCCTGTTCCTGAGAGTTTCTGAAGCGAGTGCCAGTGGCCTATGAACTCCTCTGACACGTATGAGGAGCCTGTTGGGGTTGCAATTCTGATTAGTCCTCACCAACATGGCAAAGGTGGCTGGGGCTGATGGGAGTTGAAGCCTAGTAACATCTGGAGAGCAATAGGTTCCTCAATCCCTATGGGGACAAAACAAAGAGCAGGGTGGCTTACTCATGGTTTGGTAATGCAGCATTGGCTATGAATGGCAGTGGATGAAACCACCTCCCGTCTTCTTTCATAGCGGCCTCCCTTACTATTGGAACATAAAGACAGACCTGGTTTCGTGGCTGTCGCCCAATGATCCCAGCTCAGTGGTGACCAAAGCAGCTAAGAAACTGAAGAGCAATTTAGGTGAGGCTGCCTGCGTTTGCTTTTGGATGGCGTGTGCTGATTTTGAATGGTTTGGAGGTGAAGCTAAGGGGGAAATGTTTGGGTCTAGCCTTATGGAAGAGGGAGAAAAACCCCTGTCCTATGCGATCTGATATTTGGTCGTCGCTGGGGTTAATGGATGCCTGATATTATCAAGCATATTTTACATTTCTTATCTGCATTGAGGCATAGGGATGTGGTGGACTGTAGTTGTGTTCTGTGTTGTAAATCGAGCACTGCTAGGTGTTGTTTCTTTTTGTTTTCCAATGTATTTCTTATCAATTAAAAAATTGGTGTGGCACGAGCAAATTTTTATTCTGAAAGTGTGGCCCAGAGAAAAAAGTTTGAGAACCACCGAGCTAATCCCTGCACCAGCAGATAACACGTTATCTCTAAGACATGAAAAACTTTATCTGCTGATCTCTGCACATTAAGTTGCAGTTAAAGACACAGGAGCAAGTCAAGCTGACTTTCACGATCAGTTGGCAACTCCATAAATCTTGTGTCTAAGAGAGTGCGGGGGGAGGGGATTTCTGCTTTGATAGCAATGTGTTTTTGGAAGGCAGCTGATGAGGACTCTTAAGTGGATTTTGGACCTCTGGACTGGTTTTGGGTGGCCTAGCTCAGCACATCCTGACTTAATCCACCTTCCAGAGATTTCTTAGATGTGGCAAATGACAGTTTTCATACGTGCTGGAGAATTCTCGAAGCCCAGCAACAAATGCAGCTGTGACTTTACCGTGTAAAACAGGTCCAGGTCTGGGCCGAGGGGAGGCTATATTTGAGTACTGTAATGCAAGCTTCATGCATCTCCCCCCAGACTCCGAGGAGAAAATGGAGCACTCGTTGCATGAGAAGGTGGAGCGGGAAGAGTTGAAGGAGCGCCGCTACCACAGACGGGAGGAGCTGGCCCCCTACCCCAAGAGCAAGAAGCGTAAGGGCCACTCCCCGCTGTGGGACCCTGCCATCAGAAGGATTTGCCCAAGGGCTTGAGGGAGGGCTTCTGAGATCCATTTGCCACTGGGGAAGGGGGAGTATGGGAAGTGTGGGCGGTGGCCAAATTCCTGCATTCCTCTTGTCTGTCCTCCACAGCAAGCCGGAAGGATGAAGAACTTGATCCCATGGACCCCAGTGCTTACTCTGATGCTCCCCGGTGAGTCTGCTCGGAATGAGAGGGTGGGGAGATGTCCCTTAAGCTTGGCACAGCAGCTGAACCCCTCCCTCCCCCCACAAACGTAGACGGGGGCACCACAGGCATGGACAGAGGTGTCCAGTTCATTGGCAGAGCTTGTGCTTTGCAAACTGGAGGTCTTGGATTCAGCCTTCAGTGCTAGGGCATGTTAAATTTGCAGAGACATCATTAAAATTGCAGAGAAATCATTAAAAAGAGCTTTCAGTGCTCACAAGCCTGTCCCCTCTGCACTTCCTGCTGCCTGTTGCAGTCCTCTTAACCCAGTGAGCAACCTTCTACCCCCCCATCCCAATGCTAAGAGCAACTGGACCCCCACTGCAGACAAATCTTGGAGCATGAGAAACAGATGCTTTAAAGCACTGTTCCTAGAATAAGTACTTAAAATGTTGCCCTCAGAGGCCAAGTTGTGAAGCTTCCATTGGTTAACCAAATTTGCAGAGTTTTAACTTGTTGTTGTTGTTTTTTGCATAATCTCACAATGAAGTTCTTTTAGCCGTGGGAAGGAACAAAAAGAGAGCTTTGCAGAGCAAGCCCTAGAAGCCCAAGAGAACTTTGCTCAGCAAGCCCTAGACTCTGTGGTTTAACCCACCCAGGTGGCGCTGTGGGTTAAACCACAGAGTCTAGGGCTTGCTGATCAGAAGGTCGGCGGTTCGAATCCCTGCAGCGGGGTGAGCTCCCGTTGCCTCAGTCCCAGCTCCTGCCCACCTAGCAGTTCGAAAGCACATCAAAATTGCAAGTAGATAAATAGGGACCGCTCTGGGGGGGAAGGTAAACGGCGTTTCCGTGTGCTGCTCTGGTTCGCCAGAAGCAGCTTTGTCATGCTGGCCACATGACCCAGAAGCTGTCTGCGGACAAACGCAGACTATAGAGCAAGATGAGCGCTGCAACCCCAGAGTCGGACACGGCTGGACCTGATGGTCAGGGGCCCCTTTACCTTTACCTTTAAAAAACCCCATCCTGGAAAACCTTTTTCAGCCACTTCCTTGCCTTCTAAGATTGTAGCAGCCATTCCCATACACAGAGAAGCATATTTTTATACTCATCAGGGCCTAGAAACTTGCTTTTAAAAAGCTGTTTCTGAAAAGTCTAATTCTGTCTCCAAAATTACTGACCTCCTGTAACATTGGGCAGCACACACAAGAGACCTGGATGTTGCTTCTGTACTTTGTTCATAGAATTTTGAAAGTGTGATGGCATTTTTAAGGTGTCTTCACTCATTTAGAGAGATTCGACTCCTTATCATAAAGTGAAGTCTAGGAAATAAGAAGCAGGGGCACAGATGTATTGCCATCCAGGCAGGGAAATTGAGGCAAAGCAGGGGCCAAGTGCCGGGGAAGCTGTAACGGAGAACAGGCCAAACGTGAGGTGTGGCTGGCTAACATTGCTTCTGACATCCCTGCTCTTTCCCATTCTAGGGGAACCTGGTCCACTGGGCTGCCCAAACGAAACGAAGCCAAGACTGGCGCAGATACCACGGCAGCTGGCCCACTCTTCCAGCAGCGCCCCTACCCAAGCCCTGGTGCAGTTTTGCGCGCTAATGCGGAAGCTTCGCGGGCCAAGCAGCAGGACTGAGATGTTCATTCTTCCCTTCCCTAATGTATTTGATAATAAAGCTAGAGGAAAACAAGCGCCGCGAGTCGCTTTGCTGTGTATCATAATAACGGAACTTGCCGTGCACAGAAGAGGCTCAATCCAGGGAGCTGGGGGAACCTACAGCCCTCCAAGCACTGGGAGTCCAGCTCTTGCCAGTCTCTGTCAGCATGGCCAAATGCCGTCTGGGATGATGGGAGCTGTGGCCCAGCAATCTCTAGATGGCTACAAGTTCCCAATCCCAGCTCTATGTCAATATCTGTCTCTCCTGTGTTGGGCCAGCAGGGGCCGTACTGCATTGCAAGTGAGCACAGAAAGGATACTCTCCTTCTTTTGATGCAGTCGTTCGCTGCTTTCTTGAGGCGTTGGGTCCCCTGTGTCTGACTCAATTTCTTCTTGTAATGGTTGAAGTCTACAGAAAGCAGCTGTGATGTCATCAGGCCACAGGAGTGGCTTTCTATACCTGTAGGGAGCTACAGGTCTAGAAAGGCACCTGTTTACCTGTCTGTTAAGCCTTCTAGAGTTCTTGGTGTCTCTGCCATGCTTTTCTCACTGCTGTATATGAGCATCATGGGAACATTGTCCCATAAGGAAAAGAACTTCTGCCATCTCCTCAAGCTGATCCCATCCTTTATGTTGGTCAGTAAGGGTTGGAGAACTCAAGGCAGTGGAGCCCAGCACCGAAATGTCTTCAGCCACACCGTGTATCACCTCGATGTGTTCCAGGTAGAAAATGTACATCACAAAAGCCATATCCATTTGCCCTGAGCCAGCAGCCATGGCATGGAGCAATTTGTAAATGACAACTCCACATCTAGCTTGTTTGCTTACAAATATGTATTAGTTTCTACAATATTAAAGAAGTGTTGGAAAAGCATTGTCAGTACTAAAAATATAATGCTTTTGCTCCAAGCGCAGATCCCTTTAAGCAATGATTTTCTCATAATACTGAGTTACACATGATGCTAAAGCGCCACTCTGATGGAGGGGATGAACGAGGACTGTAGGTTCTGCATGGGCACCATCCCACTTGTTTTAGCGACAGCAAAAAATGAGGCACACATGAGGTGGCAACCTAAGCGAAATGGGTGGGTAGGTGCCTTGCCCTCACATCAGTTTCTACTCTGTTCCCAGCCTTGGAAACAGCCCAAGCATCTTTGCCTCTTCCCAATTCTCATCCCTCTGACCCACCAAACCTGAATTTAACTCTGGCCAAACAATGTGCAGGCCATACTTTTAAATAATTGCTAAGCTGCAAAGAGCAGCCAAAATCCGAGGACTGGAATTAGGATTTGGTGGGACTGTTTTGGCTTTTACTTTCCTGCAATGGGAGGAACAAAACAAAATAGGTTTGGGCACAAATTATAATCTGGCATTGTTCTTCAAAGAAAATGAATCCAAGTGCAGCTGTGCAACAAGTATTGGCATGTATGTGTAGCCCCCCCCCCAAACAGGATTCTGTCCCAAAGCATTCAGGTGCTCAGCTATTTGCCACAGGCCCTGGCTGCACTATATATTTAACTCAGTATTATACCACTTTAAACAGCCATTTCTTCCACAAAAGATTCCCAGGAAATGTGGTTTGCTGAGGGTGCTGAGAGTTGTTAGGAGACCCCCTCCCCCAATTCCCCTTGAAGCTACAATTCCCAGAGTTCCCGGAGGAGGATTGTCAAACCACTGGGAATTGTAGTTCAGTGAGGAGAATAGGCGCCTTTAACAAGCTACAGTTCCCAGGATTCTTTTGGGGAAGCCATGAGGACTTAAACCGGTATGGTACATATTTAAATGTACAGCACAGAAGGGGCCACAAAGTGCATAGTAATAACATCTAATACATGCTTGCATGAACCTGTCCTTCACTGACTGACAACTACCCATCTGGTGAACTGAGATCTGTGATAGCCATGAAAATGGAAGACAGCTGTGCTGGTCCCTTGGCCATGGTGAAGAATCCCCAATCACAGCGTGGTAGGTAGCACTGTTATCAGGACCAATCAAAACATCACAAAGTTGTGAGCAAGCTTTTGAGTCCTCCAGAAAAAAACCTGCTAGGTTGGATGTTGAACAAACATTGGGGTAAGGCCGGGGGGGGGGGGTGGAAGGAATGAGAGAGAGAAAGATGAGACCTGCTTTGGTTGCCCCAAACTTCAGTTTGTAAGATTCTTCATGCTGGAGAAGTTCTGTAAACACAACGGGCTCAGCCTCTCTAGGTAAACGTTGGACTGGAGGATCCCCCCCAGGGCTACTAAGCAATAATGGCTGCTCCCCCCCTTTTCAAAGATTCATTTCATGCAGCAGCTACTCGGTGCAACTGTGATAGTTCAGTCACACATGGCAAATTGCTGCCTGCCGTCATAAGCAATAAGCACTAGTCAGGCCTTAAAGCAGCCTATAGCCCTGCCAGCTGTCGGACTCGGACTCCCAACAGCCACAGTCAGCAACCGTCAGGAATGATGGGAGTTGTAGTCCCAAACCTCTGGAGGTCTTACAGGTTGGCAATGGGTGCCTGAAAGAAAAGCCGCTGTCAATGGAAAGCGCATAACATCACGAATCCATGCCGATCCGATACCAGGAAGAGCAGAGTAAATGCAGGTCGCCAAAGAGCTGCCATCGCTGGGGTGGTCCCACCATCCTTGTAAACACAACGAGGCTGTGAACTCGCCAGCTCCTTGGAAGCGTCAGGACGAAATCGAAAACCTGGACCTCTTCAGCCTGGGGAGGTGGAGAGCAACGGAGGTCTTGCAAGTTGTTCCCTCTGGTGCATTAAGATCCTTTTTCTTTAGCCAATATCCTGGAAGAAAGCATGAAAATATAATGGTTGAGCTAAAAGGATAATGGAGACACACACCCTTGAGAGAAAATGGAAGTGTCCGCCACTCGTTCTTTGTTATATACTCTCGAACAAACCAAAACAGACTCTGAGCTACACATTGTTCTATAATTGTAAAGGTTGACACAGACCCTACAAGTGTCCCTATTTCCCATGGACAGTTCCAGATTTACACCCTCCAAGTGTCCCTATTTTCCAGGGACAGTTCCAGATTTACAGAAGCTGTCCCGGTTTCTGATTTGATCATGGAATGTCCTGCTTTTCCTTAGGACGTCCCTATTTTCATTGGAGAAATGTTGGAGGGTATGGAGTTATGCGGTCCTTAAGCCAAGGAGAAAAGTATACAACAGGCATCCCCAAACTGCGGCCCTCCAGATGTTTTGGCCTAAAACTCCCATGATCCCTAGCTAACAGGACCAGTGGTCGGGGAAGATGGGAATGGTCCTGTTAGCTGGGGATCATGGGAGTTGTAGGCCAAAACATCTGGAGGGCCACAGTTTGGGGATGCCTGCCTTATGCCGAGTCAGATAATTAATCCAACTCACTCCTGTTTACACTGTGTTTAAAGTTTAGCGTCAAAGTGAACTGAGATCCATAGAGCAAATCACACAAAGGCTTAGGCCACACAAACAGCAGACAAGGCAATAGCCGTAATTTCTAAGAAGAGCATCTCCAAGGATCAGGCCAAAATCTTATCTGGTCCAACATCTCCCTTCCCACAGCAGCCAATAAGATGCCCCTGGGAAGCTCATGAAGAGGACATGGGCTTCCCAGCCCCCTTCAGCTGCAACTGTTCTCCTGCAAGTAAAAGTCAGAGCCATGGTGCTTTACAGACACCTACCTCTGGTTTGTAGCCAAGTGATTGTTTTTTGGGTGGTAGTTCATTTTCCTTTTGAGATTGTGATGTGACCCAGAGCTAAATGTCTTTTAAAAATATATACAGTATGTGGCAGGTAGAATAAATATTCCCAGACTATGTTACTAAGAGAGAGAGATTGACTCATTGCAATCAATTATTTCTTTTTTTTTTAAAGTCCCTTCACATGCAAAACCTGGAACAGTAGAGTTGCTTTCTACTGAGCCAGACCACCCAGCTCTGTCTTGTTTGCAGTGGCTGGAACTGGCTCTCTCCTCCATCCTCCCACCAGGTTCTGAGACAGGAATCTCTCTAAGCCCTACTTAGAATAGAAACACAGAATTGGAAGGGACCCCAAGGGTCAACTCTGCCAACCCCTCAACGCGGGAATCTCAACATGCAGTCTCCCATCCCATTTGAAACCACACTGGACCCTGCTTAGCTTTGCAAATGTGCTAGCAACTTTATTGCTGTGTCTCTAGAATACAGGGATACCAGGCTCTTGTGTGTGCATGTGTTCTGCTAAGCTGGGGGAAGACTAGGCTACCAGCTCTCTCTGACATTTTGTTTTCTGCGTGCAGGGAGGAACGTTCAGCCACACGACTCTCAACATGCAGTCTGAAATGGCACATGATGGGTCCCGGGGTGAAATTGCATGAGTCCCGGGTGCCTTTTGCATTCAGCCCTGAGGGTTTGTGCCCTCTGGTGAAGGGACCCGCTGCCCTGTGATGTCTGGGTTGGGTTCCCTCTAATAACATCCTGGTCAGCCTTTTCCAGGGACATGCCTTGTAGCTCAGCTGTGTTCTGACACCCAGAAACATCGCCTTCTTCACCTCACCAAACCCCACCCCACTTAAACACTGCTCAGGGTCCTTCTCCACCTGGTTGGGTCCTTTTATATGTACCATGCCCTATCCTGCAACTGATTATTCCATGGGATGTGTTTGTAGGCTGACCATATCCACTTCTTTAGCTGAGAAGCAGGCTGGGCTTAGCAAAGCACTCGTTCCAGCTTCAGTGCACAGGGCTGGCACTACAACTGGGCAGAGAGAGGCTGCTAGTTTCAGGTGTCATGGAAGCAGGGGTGAAACTAGGCATGATTTCACCCAGGTCAAAGACCCAGTTTGGCACCCCCAGGCACAGGCTGAGAGCCTCAATGGCACCCTCTGGAGGCTTCACCCAGGACAAAAACAAACAAACCCAGCTATCCCACCCCAGTAGCTACAGTTTTCTATCTCAGGTGTCAAAATAACTTGCCCCTTAATTGGGGGGTGTTGTTCCTGTGGGGCTGTCCACTTGCCCAACACCTGATTATCACTTGGCACCTGTACAGCTTGAGATCAAACCAGATGATGCAGATCCCTTCTAGCAGGGAGCCATGTCTTTGCCACCAGGAGCCAGGCAGGTGGGAGCAGCTTGAGAGAAACATGTGGGTTCTCCATTCCTGATTTACGGTATCTGAGGAGGCCACAGAGCAAATAGAAGTAGCACCACGGCACCAAAGTCCTGCTTCCCGTGGGCTTCTGGTTGGCCACCACCAAAACAGAAGGTTGGACTAGATCAGCTTTTGGCTTGATCCTGCAAAGCTCTTAGGCTCTTGTTCTAATAGGAACATAGAAAAGTGCCTTATACCAAGTTAGGCCAACTTGCTCAGTGAGGCCAGGATCTGGCCCAGTCCTGCCTGGGAATGGCATTAGCACTGGAACTGTCTGCATGCCAGCCATGTGCTATGGCCCTTTCGGCAATGAGATGTGTGTTGTAGGAGCATCAAGACAAGATGCATCCCAGAGAGTGAATTTCTAGAGAAATGGGGAGGACTGAAACCTGAAGACTAGCATTCCATATTTATATACATATTTTTAAGACACACCCCAAAATCTCTCTCCGGAAGACAGTCCTTTATCAAGGACAAGTACCAGAAACCAAGGCCTCTCCCAGATAAAAAGGGGTGACTGAAGGCTATGCAAGAAGTTCGTGTGCAGCTTATTTCTGGGACTGGGCACAGCTCTGCACAAACTAAGCCAGACTCTTGACACAGAGCTATGGCACTATCTTATGACTGTAATTTATCATGTTGTGTCCCTAGATCTGACTAAATAAAAATGTCAGATCCCGAGCACTGAAATATTTAGCCAATCAGAAACATTTGTTTAAAGGGGTGTTCCAAATTTATCAGGCAGATTTTTTAATTCAGAAAACCTAACTACTTAATAGAAGTAGTTAAAAAAATCAGGGCCAGATTAGAGGGTCCCAGATTAGAAGAGGTATCTCCCCCTTTTTTCTTACACACAGGAGGAAAGGTCTCTTCTAAGATGAGGTCTACTGAGATATGTGCATCCATCATCTAAAATGAAAATGATCTTCTCTCTTTCAGAGCTATTTAATTTAGCTTTAATTGAGTGACCATGAATCCATTTAATCAGCAGGCAGACCCCCTATTTCTTCCTAAACCCAGCTGTAGCTTTTGGCTGTGGCTACTTTATGTGGTCACATAAACATGAACATAAACGCGGGTGACGCTGTGGGTTAAACCACAGAGCCTAGGGCTTGCCGATCAGAAGGTCAGCGGTTCGAATCCCGGCAACGGGGTGAGCTCCCGTTGCTCGGTCCCTGCTCCTGCCAACCTAGCGGTTCGAAAGCACGTCAAAGTGCAAGTAGATAAATAGGTACCGCTACAGCGGGAAGGTAAACGCCATTTCCGTGCGCTGCTCTGGTTCCCCAGAAGCGGCTTTGTCATGCTGGCCACATGACCTGGAAGCTGTATGCCGGTTCCCTCGGCCAATAATGCGAGATGAGCACCGCAACCCCAGAGTCGGTCACGACTGGACCTAATGGTCAGGGGCCCCTTTCATCTTTTACTTTATGTTGTCAGGGAAAAGCATCACGAACCCAAACAGCTGCAACTCCTTTTATTACCTTTAGTGTTCCAAGGCTAAATCCCTGCACTGAAAAAGGATTGTTCTCCAGATCCTGGCTCAAAATCAATCTTTGCCCCCTTGTCTACCTTAAGGCTGACCCAGAGCCCCAATCCGATGAGGGTCTTCCCCCCCCCCAATACCACCCCAAGCGCCTTCCAGTGTTAATAGGGTTAGACATGCAGTGAGTGAGGCAAAGGTCTGCCCTTTCCGAGGCTTCCTCAATCATTAAGCAATACGGCTAAATAAATACACTCTCTTTATTCATCTGTGGTTCATGTACATTGGCAAAACGGTACAGGCTTTTTTTCTGTAAAAAAAGCAGGATTCATAGAAAATGATCAGCAATCTAAAAACCTTATATATATATACAGATACCGTGTTACTTTTGATTATCTTCCCACCCCAACACAAAACCTGACTGACACGCCTAATGCCAAAAAACCCTTTCTAGGTTTAGTGATCCCCACAAAACATCACTTCCAGCCAGAACAGAATGTGTAAGGATTCTTAAAAAGGCAGCTGCTCTCCCACCAACCCTCAAGCCTCCATGAGCAGAGCTGGGGAAAGTGAGGCATCAAAATGGACACGGCTGCCACCGTATAAGTCCCAGTGCCTACTCCTCCATGGCTGAACCCTTCGGGCTCCAGTTTGCACAACTCGGTGATCCACCAAGCTGAGCACAGCCCACCGAACACGTATGGCAGCTCATAAGGGGATATATGGCTGCGCTACACTCAGTGGGCCTTACACTGTGCAGGCTGCCAAGCTAGCAAGGAATCCTGGTTGCAATTTAGTCCCAGCCAACGTTCTACGCTGCAGGGTATGAAAGAATCTGAATGGTGCCGATTTCCAGCTTTCTGCCCCACCCCAGTGGCAGCCATTTGATTCCACAGTATCAGGCGTTCAAGTCTTGGGTCCGCAGGTACCTCCATTGAGCCACAGCATAAGGCAAGTGTTTATGAAGATTTCCCACCTCCCTTAGATCTCCCATCTGTGCAAGTCAGTCCTCTATACACTGTCAACAAGGGACATCCCTGTCCCATCACCCCCCCACAACTGCTGCTATTTCAAGCATTAAATGAGGCAAGCAGATTGCAGTTTGGTTCTGCAATGTCTTCCACAGGAAAATCTTTGTTAGTAACTAGTGATTCATGCTCCCCCTCCATTTACCCAGTGATCCTCAAAGACTATAGACACTAAATACATGCTGAGGGCAGGAAATAATTAAGGTTGCCTAGAACCCAGCTCCAATCCTGCTATGATCCAGTAGTTCCAATTATCCACCCAGAGCCAGAGGAGGAAGAGAACCAGGACTCCTAGCAGCCTCCTCCCTCACTACCATTTATGGCCTCACTAGGATTTATGGCCTACTTGAAATGAGGCTGCACTTTAAATTTTAATACTGTATTTTAATTAATTGTTTTTATGTTTTATTGTAATTCTGTTGGTGTCAGCCGCCCTGAGCCCGGTTTTTGACTGGGGAGGGCGGGGTATAAATAAAAATTTATTATTATTATTACCAACTTCCCCTATCTGGCTCTCCTCTCCTCTCAATTCTTCTCACTTCACAAACATACGAGTTCTGCCACTCTCACCCTCCCACAAGCGCACACACTCAGAACTCTTCTCATTTAATTTTCATCTACCACAGTAGATTAATTTAAGAGATTCCCAGTGACCAGTGGTAAGCAAGCAAAATCCTACCACGTCAAAGGTGTCATTTTTAAAAACGGCACTAAAAAACCCCAAAACAACCCAGAACATTTTTATGCTCCACAATGGCAGATGAGGTCTCCTTCCACCCTTCTCTGCTTATGCACAGCCGCGTGATCTCCACAGCAACATACACATCCCCTTCAGTGGCTGTATGGGATCCTTCGTTCAGAGTGTTCATACAAAAATACACCTCTTTGTAAATTTGCTCCCCGCTGACCAAACAAGAGGGAGTTTTGTGGGTCTCAAGGCAAAGGACCCAGGTGATTCCAAAGCAGCTTTTTGCCCTTCAGCTGCTTCTCTTGGTGGGGCAAGGATTGTCCCCAGACAGGCATAGTGGAGAAAGAGACGTAACATTTAAGAGTCAGGGAGAAGTTGAGTTGGCAATGGAAGAAGTGAGATGGGGATGACGTGGGAGAGAGTGGGTGAGTGGTCAGCACAAAGTTAGGGGGGGGCAGAAGAAGAGATAAGCATGAGGCAGGAGAGCATCAGAGGCAGGATAGGTTTAAATTGAATGGGGAGGACAAGTGTTGTGGAAACTTCACAAGAAACCAGTAACAGGTATGGAGGATGTGCTCTTTTTCTTCTCAATTGACCAACACTGACTTGGACAGGAAGCCATCTGTAGTCACAGAAGGAAGTTCCTTGCTCTGTGCTGCGTGGCCCTGATGCTCTGTAGCTGTCCCCGCTAAGGAGCGGCTGGCCAAAGGTCCCTTGGGCAAGCTGTATAGATAGACAGCCCCTATGACCAGCCCTGCCCCTAGAGCAAAGAGCAGGTTGAGGTGGAAGTCAAAGAGGTAGATGGAAGCCACAGTGGACACTACGATGGAGAAGGAGGTGGCAAAGCCCTTGAGGATGTTGTCGGCGTATTTCACCACCACAGCCACCAGCAGGCCGCCAAAAGCTTGGTTCAGGATCACTCCCCACACAAGTGGGGTGTAGCCAAAGAAGAATCCACGCTCAGCCACGGCTGCCCCCTCTGTGGACCACAGCCCCAACAGCCCCAGCAGGGTTCCGAAGATGCCTAGTTGGACGTTGCGTAGCCAGACGGAGGCTGCACTGCCCTTGAGGATCTTTTCAAAATAGACTCCGGCAAAGCCAGATGACAGGCATGAGACCACCACGGCCACAAGCCCCACCATGTAGTTCTGTTGCATTCCCTGGCCTCCAGGGGGTGATCTGCCCCCTGCCTGCTGCTGCTCCACTTGGACAATGGCCACACCGACAAAGAGGAGCACAAGGGACAGCCACTGGAGACGGGACAGGCTCTTGCGGAGCATCAGCACAGAGAAGACAGCTGTGGTGAGGATCTTCAGTTGGTAGGTGACCTGAGAAAGGCAGTGCAGTTTAGTAGGCATCCCAACATGCCGTGCGATAGGAAAACGTCCAGCCAGGGTGGGACCAACAGCACAGGCCCAACCTCTATTCTCTAGATAGCTACAGAGGTTCACATTGTTACTAAAACAGACAACGGCCTCCAATGCAGTAGTACTGCAGTTTAGTACCCCAATTCTGTTTCAGATCATATCCTGTTCTCCATATACCAAATTCAGCTAAGGTGTCAAATTGTGTGGCATTGGTTTAACCAATTCAAAATGAACTCACTTTAACCCCTGAAAACCAATGCAGTGGTAGAGGCTCAGAATCACATACCCAGGAGTGTGCATACCGCAATTCCATAGAAGTAGAGATGGAGCGCATAAATACAAGCCTTTATGACTGTGGGAACAATGAGAATAAGTGGGCGATACCTGCTAAGTTCTAAGATCCCAGAAGGACAGTTTGCTCTTTCCCCTAACTAACAGAACCAGAATTATACAAAAATAGTTGTTTTTTTAATGAAGAACTTCCCACATTTAGAAAAACCGCTGAATTGGTTAATTTGCATAATTTATACAGATGAAATATTCCTGCTTTTCTGTGCACAAAATATGCAGGGTTCCTCTGTCCACTGGAGAATAGAATAACTGCCAATGAACAGCGGTCTATGGCAAATGCTCTCACTGTAAAGATAGGGGTGAACTATTAACCAAGGCTTGGAAAATAAAACTATAGGTATGGTCCCACACAGCAGCGGACATTTCTGGTTGCCTCCACATGACTTCACTAAGACCCGCTGCAGGAGCTTTAAGGAATTATTGTAACACATCTCAGGATACCCACCCTTCATGGCTTCATTCAACATTGTGGAGGTGGGAAGAACCGGATGTGAGCATCTATATAAAGCGGGCGAATGAAAGTGAGTAGGCCACCCTCTTCGGAAGAACTTGCAAGGGAGGACCTAAGATCACTTGGGTCCCAGAGCTGGTGTCTCACCTGGAAGGTGGCTGCAGGCAGGTTGGAGATGGCCACATATTGGAGGTTGTTTTGGAGGGTGTAAATGAGAGAAGGCACTGCGAGTTTGAGTGTGTCCATATACTGCACCACAATCGAGTCATACAGGGAAGCAGCAAACTGTTTCAGGTTACCTGGGAAAGGAGAGACAGACAAAGAGACCACTGTTTTGGTTGGAAATAAACACTGTTGTTTTTAACAAGGGTCATATATGTAACTGACAAGGGATGAAAGAGGCTGTAATGATGGCTTGGCAGAGCACCCACCAAGCTCTCTCTTATGTGAGTCAACATACAAAAGGAATCCTTTACTTTCTAGTCTGAACAGCAACAGAGGCTTTGGCACTCCATGCACTTGCCTCATGGTGAACACACAGTTACAAGCCTAGTGCTACTCTTCACGGGGGGAATGGGGAGTACAAAGTACTTCTTAGCCAAGGCCTTGGCTAAGGTAGAAGCATATGAAGTTAATAATGGGGAGCATGGTAGAAATCCCTTGAGGTGAATGGGCCTGTGCCAGTTTGGCAGGGAGCAGCCTGGGCACCAATCCCTAGACTACAATGTGCAAAATGGAGTAAGCATTAGAACATAATAATTTACACAGCTGGTCATCCCACCTGATCTCAACGTTTTGTCTACCAATACAGTCGTCCCTCTGCTTACGTATCGCTCTGGATACGTAAACTTCGGGTTGTGAACGCGGCAAACACGGAGGTGTATACTTCCGGGTTTTGCCATGCGCACATGTGCAGAAGCGCTCAATCGCGCCATGCACGTGCGCAGAAGGGCGCCTCCAGTTACGAGGTTTTCGGGATGTGGCCAGGCCTCCAGAATGGATCCTGTTCATAACCGGAGGTAGCACTGTAGTGGCTAAACGCTTCAGGGAGGAGCACAAGCGGACCCTGAAAGCATTACCTAACACCCTATTGACAATCCCCTCAGGCAGTGTGAGAGGCATACTGCTGGCTACTGTAGGTAATAGCCAGAGATCTTCCAACTAATCTGTTTATAAAGGAACTGATGCTAGTGGCTACCTCCACATCTTAGAGCTATCAGTTCTGTAGGTTAATTATACAATGTGTCACTAATGACTTCCTTTTACTTCAAATCTAAGGCCTATTAATTTAAGTGGATGGTTGAGTTTTTGTTTTTTGATAGAGGGGTAAAATAAGAATGTGTGTGTGTGTGTGTGTGTGTGTGTGTGTGTGTGTAAATACTATCATGTATTTATATTTACAGCAATAGCATTATGGTCATAGAGAGCCAAGTCCAGAGGCAAGACAGAGCAAGGACAATTAAATGAAACAAATCACTGACAACAAGAGTGATTCAAGTTTTCCAAGCTAGCCACTAAAGGTAAAGGGACCCCTGACCATTAGGTCCAGTCGTGACCGACTCTGGGGTTGCGCGCTCATCTCGCATTATTGGCCGAGGGAGCCAGCGTACAGCTTCTAGGTCATGTGGCCAGCATGACAAAGCCGCTTCTGGCAAACCAGAGCAGCACATGGAAACGCCGTTTACCTTCCCGCTGTAGCGGTTCCTATTTATCTACTTGCATTTTGACATGCTTTCGAACTGCTAGGTTGGCAGGAGCTGGGACCGAGCAACGGGAGCTCACCCCATCACAGGGATTCGAACCGCCGACGTTCTGATCAGCAAGCCCTAGGCTCAGTGGTTTAACCCACAGCGCCACCTGGGTCCCTTAAGCTAGCCACTAGTCTTCACCAAAGCAAAAGCTCAATGATCCACCCAGCAAGACTACCAGTGAACACAGGCTAATGCGCTGGGAATGGAGGATTGCTGCAAGGCTTTCCATCTTCTGAGGCACGGTAGTCCCCACCTTTTTTCTGAATGAAGATGAGCAGCAGGCAGGTGGCCCCCTTAAGGATTTCAGCCATAACCACAGCAGAAGTGGCAAAGAAGCGGTCCCCAGGCAGCGTGCGCACATAGCGGATGCTGAGGATGAGAGAGGCATTCTGAACCACCAAGACAGCTAAGCTGATGTACTTCAATCGTCTGTTACCTGGGAAAAGAAAAGAAGTAGGGATCAGCTCAGTTTCTCACCCTGCAGCGGAAAGCTGCGATAAACAACTACCTACCACAACCAAGGTTTGAACAACGGAGACACAGGAGAGATGATGTTTGGGGAACCACCACCTCTTTCAGAAACAAAGCTGGGGATATCCAATGAAGGACATGGAAAACCCCACACAATGGGAGCAATCTGAGTTCTCCAGGGCCAAGTCCATCAGTGACCAGAGAGGCAGGCATGAGTAACTGGAAGCCCAAGGGTTACATCCAGACTGTCCATGTTTTAGCAGCCTCCCCACTGCAGTTGCCCACACTGAGGTGGGGAAGCTGCATAAACAGTGGCGACAACCCACTCTGGGAAATGGGGGAAAGGGAAGCCCTAGCTCAGGCATAGGCAACCTTTGGCTCCCAGATCTTTTGGAACTACGACTCCCATGATCCCCTAGCTCCTCAGAAAGTGACCCTCTCACACAACTAGTTGCTGACAAGAGCACTAAAGTCTTGGCACACTAAGCCCTTGTTTGAAACAAGCCAGGTATTGGCAAACACAAACTTAGTATGGGTGCTTTCTATGTGGTGGGGGTGCAGGGGGGGGACTCCTTTAAACAAACATTTAAACAAAACAGAGGGAAGTATAAGGACACCCCAGACTCATGGAAATCCATGGAATGATGTCCTAAGGCAGCGATATCCAACAGGTCAATCGCAGAATGATCGCGGTCAATCGCGGGCTCCCTTTTGATTGGCAGCTGTAAAAAGAATTGTGTTGGAAATCTCCGCGCCCCCCCCCCCGCCATCATTGTTTTGTCCGTGAAATAGACAGCTGTAAATGATAATAAACTAGTCTTTTTCGCTTCGCTACTTGTTAGCGTCATGATTTTTTTTGAGCAGTTTATGTCCTTCCCCTCAAAAAGAAGCTCAGCAACTTTGGTATCCCCCCCCGTAAAAAAGCTCAACGACTTTGCTCCCCCCCCCCAATGATAATGGGTAGGTCATTGCCAGTTGTCTTATGTTGGGAGTAGAACGTAGCTTCTAGGGAGTTGGACGTGCCTGTCCTAAGGCATCTAAGGCGGTAGAGAATGAGATGCGTTAGGGGATAACTAACAAAAATTATAAAGCAACACAGTGATCTCAAGTTTTATAGTTGATGTAAAAAAAACTTTTAGTGTTAGTACTGAAGTTGATGCACTTTGTAAAGTTGGAAATAAATAAATAGTGAAAAAAGTTACACGTGAATTAAAATAAAGGGCCCAGAGATTTTTAGGATGAAGGCAAGTCCTGCATTTATGAGAGCTAATGGTTTCCTGCACCATTTGCTGCTGGAGGCTCGCCTGATTACCTGACTGCTGGCACCAAAGGGGAATCATAAGGTTTCTTTCCAATCTAACTGGCAAATAGAATTACAGTGGTACCTAGGGTTACAGACGCTTCAGGTTACAGACTCCAACCCAGAAATAGTACCTCGGGTTAAGAACTTTGCTTCAGGATGAGAACAGAAATCGTGTGGCGGCAGTGGGACGCCCCATTAGCTAAAGTGGTACCTCAGGTTAAGAACAGTTTCAGGTTAAGAATGGACCTCCAGAACGAATTAATTTCTTAACCCGAGATACCACTGTACTACCATTAAATAAACTTCCCGGCTGAGCAAAATCCCATCCCTCTTGCAATACTTCACACCTACTAATCCAGGTCTCAGAGCTCCAGTCGCATGCGAAAGGTCAGGGTTTTCCACCCCACTGTTCTGACGCACAAACCGGATCCTAGAGAGCTGGCATCCTTATCTGCTTGGCTCAGCAAACAATATCTTGCACCTGCCATGGGAGACACACGCAGACCTAGCAGGAAGTGGGGACAGAAAAATGGCACAGCCACAGCTTGCTGAACTACATTCCTATGAACAGCAAAGTGTAGCCACCTGCTACCTGAAAGAGAAAGTCAAACAGCAAGAAGCCTAATACAAGCTATGGAAATAATTACAATAAAGAGCTGTACAGGCATTCCCCACCTAAGTTCCTGGAGTCACTTAGGATGTCCTAATAGGACTGCAGAACTAACTGTAAAGAATAACTGCCTTAAAGGAATATAATGAAGGCTCATTTTGGTCAGCAACCCACCTCCCACAGGAGATAGGCATGGCAATGATGATGACCTCCTAACATTTATCCCCAGAATCTGGAAGTCAGAGGTATAATTCCTTTGAAAGTGAAGGTAGAACTTTTACACATCATCAGAGTTTACCATTTGGTAAGCCAGCCTTCCAGATCTTCTTTTCACTAGTAGCTATTACCATTTCTATTCATTCTGATCACAAATCCTCCAACACACTATAAACTGTTATCAAAATTGTAATGAAATACATTCTCCTGGCTCACCATGGTGACCTAAGGCTTCCCTTTAATATTTCTTTGAGCTCTTCCTCTCTCTTTTAAAGGGGAATTTACAGCGTAACATGGGGACAGACTTTCTTGCAGGGATTCACACTCCCAGGATCCCAACCAAAATGGCTAAAATACTCCTCCTCCTCCTGCTCCTCTGTGCACTAAAATTCCCCCCTTCAACCTGCAGAGAAGGACAGCACAGCATTCTTTCACCAGCAGCCATGTGTGTGTGTTATACATACATATACATATTTATACATACATATATAGTTCTCTCTCTCTCTGGCTAGCCCAGTACAGTACTGTATACAGTATGTCTCTCTCATGTCTATCGGGAGAGAGAGGCATCTATATATCTGTCTGTATGATACACGTGGGGGGAGAGAAAGAGAGAGACTCATCCGGCCTCAAAGGGACTCCTGTCCCCCCCTTATCCGCCTGCCCTCCCGCTGCCCAGCACCACGGCAGGTTGCGGGGCGTTGAGGCGAGGGGGATGTGGCGCCCCTCGCCGTCTCCCGAGCCCCCCAACTCTCACCTCCTGCGGCCACCGGGCTCCCGCCGCCGCTGCTCCCCAAGCCCCCAGCCGCTGCCATGGTGGCAACCGCCGGGCAACCGAGTTTCCCCGCCGCAGCCGGCACTTCCGCATGTCAGCGTCCCGACGCACTTCCGCTTCCGAGGAGCGGGGCGGGAAGGCCATTGAGAAGGGCTGCGAAGGAGCGGGCAGAGCGGCCTTGCTCTTTCCGGAGGACTCCGAGGCTACAGGAAGGAGGCGGGGCCGCCCGCTGAGAACCATAGAGTCATAAAACCATAGAGTTGGAAGGGACCCTGAGGGTCATCGAGTCTGACCCCCTGCACAGCAGGAATCTCAGCGAAAGCATTCCTGACGAAGGGCCACCCAACCTCTGATCAAAAACCTCCAAGGAAGGAGAGTCCAGAAGCCTCACGAGTTCCAGAAAGTTGTTCCTGTTGTTTAGTCGGAATCTCCTTTCTTATAACGAAGACATTGGTTTGGGTCCTGCCCTCCAGAACGGGAGAAAACAAAAAAATTTTTATGGTACTGTATATAAATCTTGTGAAATAAAATAATTGGGGGGGGGGCTCCAGCTGTTTTCTCTTCCACTTCCCCAGTCCTGTTACTGCTTTCAACTTCGCAGTTCCCTTCCCATCACACACAGACTGCATTTCCTTAAAAGTGTTTTGGAAAATATGTCCCTAAAATGCGCAGCCTTTTAGGAAGGACAGACGCGGGTTGGAAGCTCCAAAATTTGCACTAAGTTCAGCTCCGCCGGGAAATGACAGAGACCACACGATGCTGTCAGGAAAAACAAACTGATCCTTTTATTACAGAAAAGAAAGAACTACAGCTGTAGGGTCCCTGCCTCAAAGAATGTAGGAAGGAACCCCGGGAAATGGTGCATCTCCCTTTTACACCTTTCTGTCGCCACATGGAAATCCCTGGACTGGGAGGGACAGGAAAGACAAGGAAAATGGGTGCTGATGGGATTAACTGGGTATTGATACGACTATTTCTTCATATGGTGAAATGTCAATTGTTCTCCTCCGTTGCTGATGGGTTTCCCTTTGTTTGATCAGTCTAGATGGGAGTTGAGGTGGGGGCCGTTCCTGGCGATTGCCAGGGGTTGGGGTCCATCCGGCAGGTGTTTCCCCCCAGGTCACGCAAGGATGATCCCTGGGATTATGTAAAAGGTGACACTTCTGGAGGTTTGAATAAACTGTCCCAGTTAATCCATCTTTGTCCATGGGTGTCTTTTGAATCAGGGAGGCGATGGGGCAAGGTTCAGGTGGGCTGGGGTCATGCAGCATTTCCTTTTACAGGAGACATATCTAATACAGAGAATTCTATGCAAAAGGTAGTAGTCCTGATATATAAAGGTTCTGAGACATAAAACAGCAATTCTAATACAGAGAGACCCTAGCATACGTCATGAATAAGACAGCAATTCTAATACAGAGATAATCTAGCATAATTTAAGGCAAAAGGTTCTGTAGTGATAATCTAAAGGAGTCTGGGGCGGAGGGGAAGGTGGAGAAGGGAAATGTGTGAGCTTATGCTAACGTTGAGACATTTGTGCATATGCAGATCCTTGATCCTTAGATCCTTAAGCGTTCCTTCAGGCAGGGTCGTGTCCTAGCGGGAGGGGTGAGGAGACGGGGAAGATGGCATTGAACAGGATTCTGGGTAGTTGCAGCTGTCAAATTCTGTCACCCCTCTCTGTTCATTAATAATGGTGTCCTGCTCCCCCCCCATATAATTTTTATAACAGAAGCAAACAGGAAAGTACAATATAAAAAGGTCATATATTCATTTATTTCATTGCATGTATATCCCCACCTTCCGCCACACCCAGAGCTCAAGGGGGCATGCGTGTTTCTCCCCCTTCTCATTTAACCCTCACAACAACCCTGTAAGTTAATTCGTCTGAGAGACAGGGACTGGTCCACAAGGTCACACCCAGTAAGCTTCATGACGTAGTGGGGATTTGAACCCTGGATCTCCCAAGTCTTTTTAAAAATTTGCTCCTTTTCCCTTTTGGGGTACTCAAGAGCCCATATATAGAGTCCTTTTGTAGGTTCTCTATCGGTAGGAAAAAATAACAGAGACCAACCAGAGAATATTGAGAAGCAAAGCAGCTAGTAAGCCTGATCTTTATTAACTGTTGCAACAGGGTGCTCCCCCACACGCAGGAGAGAGGAGGATGACCCAGATCAAAGATGTGCCCCCCCCCTTATATAGACATTTTAAATTGCCCGCCCTGGAGTCCAAGACCACCCCCAGAAACATCATACATACATCACAGAAAAGGCAGTCTGCAACAGAAATCTGAGTGCATTGTTTTATCTCCTGTCTGGCAAGTTACCTGATTGCATTATCTGGGTTTTGGCCACTCTTTTGTTTTTATAACTACTTAATTCCTGAATCTAGGTCACAGGTCACAGGCTCACACCCTGTTCATATCTTGAATGTGCCCTTAAGACAATCATTGTGAGAACAGGATTTGTGAGGAAAGAGACAATGGGGAGGTTTCCCACTTTGACCTTGCAGAAAAATATTTGAGGTCAGTTTCTTCAGGACCTTTCTGTGGGGTTTCAGACATGTGGTTTATATATACAGTTATGAACATATATGTATGTATGTGTGTGAATGATCTTAAAATTCTTATAACAATCTATCTATATATATATATAAATGTAAAAAGGGTATGTGGGTGGGCCTCCACTTTTCTCCAAAACCGCTTGACCGATTGCGTTCAAATTCAGACACAACATCCCATGTGAATGTCCGAAGGATCTTAGAAAGTTTCCTAAGACAAATTTCACACCTGGGCCACGTAAAAACCCCCAAAACCCATGTTCAAGAACTCACAACTCACCCTAAAGTGCATGCTGGGAAAAGAACCAGGTTGCAAACCAGCGCCCTCTAATGGCGGCTGCACTGGTACTGCACCTATAAAACCTTCCCTCTCAACAGCACCTCGGCTCCCGTTTACATACTAGGCAGAAGCCTTTACAGACTAGGCCGAATGGAGGTACTGAGTCGCCTGGGTGGGGGTTGGGGGGAGGAGGGGATGGGATAGGTCAGGACACGGTGGGGCCAGTCACAGGGATGAGTCAGGGGTTGGGGGGGAAGAGGGGGCGTGATACGTCATGGTTCAGGAGAGGGTGGGGGGAATCACAGGGATGCACCTGCGTAAACAGAACCTGCGTAAAACGGGGACTCTGAAGGTCAGGGGAGTCTGAAGGGGGACTCTGAGGACCCATTTCACAGACTAAGCCACAGCAACGCGTGGCAGGGCCAGCTAGTATATAATATTTTTTATTAAATTTTCTGTTTTACAATTTCAAAAAACAACAACCAGTTTACAAACTTTAAAATCTCCAAAGACTTCCCTTCTTCTTACCATGGTTCATTTCACATATCCTATACCCCTGCATATTTTACTACAGTATAACCATTCAAATCAATTTTCCACTTTTACATCCATCAAGCATTATTTACTCTGTTTTTCTTCATGCTGCCAGCGTTTTCAGCTGTACAGTTGTTATCCATATACTCAATAAATGTTTTCCAATCTTCTTCAGACATATGTTCTTCTTGCTCTCTTATTCTATATGTTAAATCTGCATATTGTGCATATTCTGTCAACTTACGTTGCCAATCCTCTTTAGTTGGGTCGTTGCTCACTTTCTATTTTGGGGCTAACAAATATAACCTTTTCTGACACCTGGGGATTTCAGTCTGGGTTATCCCCAGCAAAAAGGACTATGTTTTTTGGGCGGAAGTAAACATTTTTTTCAGTTCATTATAGATCATTTCCCAATACTCTTTTAGCAAATGCAAAAGTGCCAAATGCTTTGAACCTGCTTAAAAACACAATTCTTAGAAGCTCAACTGGTGTATACCTTATGGGGTATACAAGAGCCCTTATAGATTCCTTTGTAGGTTCTCCATCGGTTGGAGAAAATAACAGAGGCCAACCAGAGAATATTGAGAAGCAAAGCAGCTAGTAAGCCTGATCTTTATTGAACTGTTGCAACTGTTATAAAAAATTATATTGGGGGGGGGGAGCAGGATACCATTATTAATGAACAGAGAGGGGTGACAGAATTTGACAGCTGCAACTACCCAGAATCCTGCTCAATGCCATCTTCCGCGTCTCCTCACCCCTCCCGCTAGGACACGACCCTGCCTGAAGGAACGCTTAAGGATCTGCATGTGCACACATGTTAGCATAAGCTCACACATTTCCCTTCTCCACCTTCCCCTTCGCCCCAGACTCCTTTAGATTATCACTACAGAACCTTTTGCCTTGAATTATGCTAAATTCTCTCTGTATTAGAATTGCTTTCTTATTCATGACGTATGCTAGGATCTCTCTGTATTAGAATTGCTTTCTTATTCATGACGTATGCTAGGATCTCTCTGTATTAGAATTGCTGTTTTATGTCTCATAACCTTTATATATCAGGACTACTACCTTTTGCATAGAATTCTCTGTATTAGATATGTCTCCTGTAAAAGGAAATGCTGCATGAACCGTGTATGACCCCAGCCCACCTGAACCTTGCCCCATCAACCATCCTGATTCAAAAGACACACATGGACAAAGATGGATTAGCTGGGGCAGTTTATTCAAACCTCCAGAAGTGTCACCTTTTACATAATCCCAGGGAAAATAAAAAAATTCCTTCAGTAGCACTTTAAAGACCAACTAAGTTTTTATTTTGGTATGAGCTTTCATGTGCATGCACACTTCATCAGATACACAAAAAGCTCATACCAAAATAAAAACTTAGTTGGTCTTTAAGGTGCTACTGAAGGAATTTTTTTATTTTGCTTCAACTCAGACCAACACGGCTACCTACCTATAACCCCAGGGATCATCTTTGCGTGACCTGGGGGAAAACACCTGCCGGATGGATCCCAACCCCTCGGCAATCGCCAGGAACGGCCCCACCTCAACTCCCATCTAGACTGATCAAACAAAGGGAAACCCATCAACAACGGGAGGAGAGTGATTGACATCTCACCATATGAAGAAATAGTCGTCTCTGCACCCAGTTAATCCCATCAGCACCCATCCTCCTTGTCCTTCTCCTCCCTCCCAGTAAAGGGATTTTCACTGGGGACAGGAGGGTATAAGAGGGAGGTTCACCATTTCCCGGGGTTCCTTCCTACATTCTTTGAGGCAGGGACCCTACAGCTGTAGTTCTTTCTTTTCTGTAATAAAAGGATCAGTTTGGTCGTGTGGTCTCTGTCATTTCCCGGCGGAGCTGAACTTACTGCAAATTTTGGAGCTTCCGACCCACGTCTGTCCTTCCTAAAAGGCTGCGCATTTTAGGGGCATTTTTACCATAACACAACTCACACGCAAGAGAAAGGAGGAGGACCCAGAACAAAGGAGCGCCACCAGTTCAGGGTGGATTGGACAATGTTGATTTTTGGGGTGTTAACTACGACCCCCGATTTGATGTATCAATTACTCCATTTGTGGGGTGATGCAAAACACAGGGATTTTGCTGCAAAACAACTGCAAAACTTTGGCAACAGTTTCGAGGATTCCAGATTTTTAGGTTCATAGTTAAGACCCAGTGAACTCAATGGGGCTTACTTGTATAGGATCGTACTGCAACGGATATACTGCGGCTTAAGTTTTCATGGACTAGAATCCACTTAAACAGGTTTAGGTTGACATTTGCTGAAATTTACACAGTGACTTTACTGTGCTGTGATGAGACATCCGTTTCCCCCCCAGGTCAGTCCTCCCTGAAACTTCCTTGAACCTTGGGGTTTCTGCCGTCCAGTTCCCTTGCCCTGCTGCTCATTCCTAAGGGTTAGAACTCCCTATACAGGAGGTTGCAACTGGAAAGGCAAGGGCAAGGTACACAAAACAAGCACACAGGTGACAAGCGAATGGCGCAAGTCTTGTCAGGGTGTGGCAGGCAAGTGTGTGCTTGGGCGGGCAAGCAAACAGTCAAGTGACGCTACTATCAGTTGTGCGTCACATCCCAAACTTACATCCCCGAGGGCGGGATTTACCGGAACTCGCCTTGCTAATTTCATAAACCGGGTAGTTTTTCCTGGCATTGGAATGTTCTTTTTCTAGCTAAAGGAGTGGCACTTCAGGAGAAGATAGCCGCTGTTACGCATGCAGGTTCCTTCCCCAATAGCATCCCTAGGTACAGCTGGGCAAGACTCCTGCCTGAAAAACTAAACAGTGGTTTCCAGTCCGTGTAGACAATAATCAGCTAGATTGACCAATGGCCAATACTGTATGAAGGCAGCTTCCGATATCCCACTCATGTCAGCCCTGGGTCGAATAATGCCCTGGGTTTTCTTAAACACCAAAAGTATGAAGGGAAAGACAGGAGGAAACTGCTACCATACAAATGTTGGGAAGAGATATGGAAGGGAATCTCTGAAATAATAATAGGTATCTGTTATAGGGACCCAGGTGGCGCTGTGGTTAAACCACTGAGCCTAGGGCTTGCTGATCAGAAGGTCGGCGGTTCGAATCCCCACAAAGGGGTGAGCTCCCATTGCTTGGTCCCAGCTCCTGCCAACCTAGCAGTTTGAAAGCACGTCAAAATGCAAGTAGATAAATAGGAACCGCTACAGCGGGAAGGTAAATGGCGTTTCCATGTGCTGCTCTGGTTTGCCAGAAGCGGCTTTGTCATGCTGGCCACATGACCTGGAAGCTATACGCCGGCTCCCTCGGCCAATAATGCGAGATGAGCGCGCAATCCCAGAGTTGGTCACGACTGGACCTAATGGTCTGGGGTCCCTTTACCTTTTTATCAATTTTACACTTAATATGTGAATCACTTATAATTCTTCTACTGGCAGCTGCTGCTTTGACCATTTAATTTGCTCAAGATGTGCACCATAAAACCACCATATTCTGGAGAAATCACGTGACATCACTTCATGTCCATTGGTCAAATTTGGCCTGCAAGACCTCAAAAAACTCTGACCTGTATAGACAAAAAGCTTCCCCCATCATCCCCACTTCATGCCAGCTTTGAGAGTTTGGACCAATAGGCTTCATTTTAATTAGGGTTGCCATTATTTCAAGAAGTAAAATTCCGGACAGAAAAGTTGTTGAGCTTTGTTCACCTCCAAAAAAAAGGCACTTCCTGCTTCTGTTGGTAAAAACCCAGACATTTTGCCAAGTTTCCAAAATCCCCCCCCCCAAGACGCTATTTTCGCCGCTCAAATCCCAGCCATGTCTGGGAAATTCCGGACAACCCTACATTTTATTAATATACTGTATAGAAGTTTCAGGTGCTGTAATAGTGGAATACTGTTTTGGCATATCAACCATGTTATAAGAATTTTGAGGTCATATATATATATATATAATAATTGTTCATAAAACATGTACATGAATGTACAGAAACATGTCTGAAGCAGCACAGGAAGACAGGCCTGACTGACACCATTTTGACTCTCTCAGACCTGGCATTCCTCTGCAAGGAAGAAGGGGGGGGGAACCTTCTCATTGTCTCAGGAATTAAAATGATAACCCTGGCATCCTGATACCTGAGTGCCAGACAAAAGGGTGTGATTAACTTGGCTGGGAAACAGGGAAATGTAAATATCTCTCAATTTTGTTGATTAGGTTTTGGGGGCAGGGTCCAGGATGCTCAGATTACTGCCACCAGACCTCCCCGTTCATGATGTGCCTATGATGAATCTAGGGAGGGGGGGTCTTGGGCTACACCCCTTCTGTGACATATGGATGATGCTTCTGGGGGGTGGGCTGAAACCAATTTCAAATCTCTTTTTAAGGGCAAGACATCTTTGTTTGGGGTTCCTTCCTTGTTCTCCTGTGTGAGAGGAAGGACCCTGTTGCAACAGCAAAAATAAAAGTGCCTTGCTTCGTACGTCCTGGTTTGGTCTCTGTTATTTGGTGGGCAGGAGACGCTTAAATTCGTCTGCTTGCCTGGATCCTTGAGCTCTCCTTGGGTCAAGATCCATTTCTCTGGGTTCAAAGGAACCAGCTTAAATTTTACAACAACCACCTTCTCAGTCTTCATTGCAAGGTCAATTGTAGAACAAGAAGTCAAAGGAGTTTTGTCTCCAGAACAATTATGATACCTCTAAGAGACTAACGCAGTTATGGTGGGTCATGGTCCAACCCTGTTGGAATTAAGACAGGCACATCCAAGCCTTTGTTTCGCATTTGTGACACCTGAGTGTTAAATGCAGGATAGACTTTAGGGAGAGAAATCTGATGTATGGTTTGACTTCCACATTACAGACGTTGCGAGCCTCCCATATGTAAATGCGGTCAGACAAAACAGCCCTTCACCTGAACTGAGCGAGGATTCACTTTCACAAAATAATTTTTATTAAATAGATTTCCATTCAGTTTTCATTGAGTGGAATTTATCTGCAAACATTTCCTTTTTAAAAATCAGCGTGCACACACACACACACACACACGATAGGGCAGCAAAAACCTACCCCAGAATCCTTTTCTTCCGAAAGGCTGAAAAATTGCAATACACAAGTATTTACACGTACAATTATGTCTGATTGCTGGGCAGGCCCAGAATTCAAACATCCTTTGGGCAGTTGAGGGGGACTTTGCACTCCGACATCTGAATTCTCTACCAAGTTCCGGCTCTAGACAAGAGGGAAACTCTTTAAACACACACACATACACACACACACACCTGTAGAACCAGGTTAACTCTTTCTCAGCCAATGACCAAGCTTGGCTGCATTGAGGTTCAGCGGTAGCAAATTAGCACCACCACCTCCCCATCGCAGAGGGGGAGGAGAGAAGAGGTTTTAAGTCTCTCAGCCGCTGCTGTTGCAAACTGTGGCCCGAGGGCTTGCTAGGCTCTGCAGTTCTTCAGGCTGAAGAAGAGGGTCGAGCTTTAGCCAGGAGTGCGACAGCACTTGTTCCAGCGTAGGCCGTTCAGAAGGTTCCAGAGATAAGCACCACCGGATTAGATCTTGGCAGTCTGGAAGAAGCAGAAGAGCCAACATTACAAGGATATACAGGAGCCTTGGCTTGCAAAGGCATTCCGCCACCCTGTGCCAGTTAGGCCTTTGTACACTATAATCTGAATTTGAGATTGCAGGGATTCAATCCTAGGTGAAGGATTTACCAATTTGAGAAACTGAGAATGAAATTCCTTGTTTAAAAGGTACACACACACACACAACGTCACTAGTCCTTAAGGCTGTGGATAGGTAGAAATGGGATATGAACTTGCAGGCACAAGCTAAAAATGAAGGCGAGATGCGGAATCTTGAGCCGTTTAGGATTTTTTTTTCTTCCTAGGTGGCTTACAAGAAAATCATATCAAGAGCCATCCAGGTCCCTCTCAAAGGGCAGTTGGTGGTAAATGGCCCTGCGGTTGAGAGGCTGGATCAGCACAAGCAGGGGAAATCATAGAATCGTAGAGTTGGAAGAGACCACAAGGGCCATCCAGTCCAACCCCCTGCCAAGCAGGAAACACCATCAAAGCATTCTTGACATATGGCTGTCAAGCCTCTGCTCAAAGACCTCCAAAGAAGGAGACTCCACCACACTCCTTGGTAGCAAATTCCACTGCCGAACAGCTCTTACTGTCAGGAAGTTCTTCCTAATGTTTAGGTGGAATCTTCTTTCTTGTAGTTTGAATCCATTGCTCCGTGTCCGCTTCTCTGGAGCAGCAGAAAACAACCTTTCTCCCTCCTCTATATGACATCCTTTCATATATTTGAACATGGCTATCATATCACCCCTTAACCTTCTCTTCTCCAAGCTAAACATACCCAGCTCCCTAAGCCGTTCCTCATATGTATGAACCAATTCAAATTCAACTCATTGTTGGGTTTATAACTAGATCTCCTCAGTTTGCAGACACACTCACCAGCAGAGACAGGGGTGCGGAACTCCACCTTTGCAGACAGAATCTCCTCGTCCCGTTCAAAGGGGATATCACCGCACACCATGTCATAGAGCAGGATCCCCAATGACCAGACAGTGGCCGGCAGGGCATGGTACTGATGGGATTCCACCCACTCTGGTGGGCTGTACACGCGGGTACCTGAGATGGTGAGAGAAGCCAACAGGTTACCAATTGTTCCAAGCCTAAGATACATTTATTTTATTTTATTTTTTAAAAAAACCTCTAAATGTTGCATTTAAAACAACTTAAAGACCACTTTTACAGAAATTAAACCAGAAAAAAGAAAGAAAGAGTGTGCTAAAAAAATAAAATAAACCCAATAATGCTGATAGAACAAGCGATCAAGTAACAAATAATCAGAACCAGATTCTGAAAGACAATCTTGGCAATAATTTTGCCTAGCAAGCTTTGGCTGAACAGGACAGCCTTTATCGATTTCCTGAAACTCACCAGGTTTAGCAAGACTGGCCTTTCTAAGCAATAAAAACGGTGCCATGATTGAGAAGTCCCTGCTTTAGACAAGTTGGGCTGTAAGGTGGACCCTTATAGAAGGCCTACTGAGCAGATCTTCATGCAGGAGCTGGCTTTGTGATTTTCTTAAACCTCCAATTACTGGGACTTCAAATAATTTATAACGAATAAGTAAACATAGGCCACACCTCACAGCAAGCTCAGAAGTTAGAGACCCCCTGTCTTCTAGACTAGGACCCCAACCATGCCCAAGGGGATGAAAGTACCCTGGGAAGTAGAACTGAGAAATAAATCCCCCTGTTTTGATATGGGCTCTCAGCAGTTGCAGCTCCCAGTTTTCCACTGCCCAGAGCCACTAGGTCTCACTTCCCTCCAAGGTGGAGAAATGTTCCAGCGCCTCGACACTTACCATCAAACTCTGTGTAGGCAGAATCCCTCAGCAAAGCCCCGGAACCAAAGTCAATCAGCTTGAGGTTGCCGGTGCGCAAATCCACCAGGATGTTCTCGTCCTTGATATCGCGATGCACCACCCCCTTTTCGTGGCAGTGGCGAGCGGCTTCCACCACCTGGCGGAAGAACTGGCGGCAGAGCTTCTCGGGGAGCGGGCCCTGCTCAGTCACATAGTCAAAGAGATCCTGGCAGTTCTCGGGCCTCTCCAAGATGAGGAAAAAGCCTTCGGGGCCTTCACACCAGTCCAGGAGGCGAATCACGCCACGGTGGCCAGATCCTGAGCACACAAGCTTCATCAGCGCCACTTCCAGAGGCACCACCGCCCCATTCGGCTGCAAAAGGAAGACAAAGAATAAACCTAGTACAAGGAGTTGAGGCGTAATGAAGGAGTCGACAGAATGTTGCTTCGGTACGGAAGGTGAATGCTTTTTGAACAAACTCACCAGCTCTGCCCAGTGTGAAACTTTATTCCTGGCAACATGCTTGATTGCAACCTATGGGAGAAAGCACAGAGAGATAAGAGCCTAAGTCATACCACTTTTAAAGCCCCTCCACCCACAGATTTTCCCTAGATCAGGATTGCAGAATTTCTCTTTTAGTAAGTAACTACTTTTTTATTTAGCCTATTCCCCGCCCTCCCCGGCCAAGACCGGGCTCAGGGCGGCTAACATCACATATCAAATACATTAAAACACAATCAAACCATTAATTAAAATACAGCTTAAAAATTAGAATCAGGATAAAATTAAATGATTGCCCACAAATTACAACCATAGGGGTCGGGAACCTCAAGTATTCCTCAGGGCCAGCTATCCATGTTGATCCCCCCCTTGAGCCGATAAAAGGGCCAAAGAGGGTAACTTACAGGGTCCCATAGAGGGGGGTCAAACTGGGGCTGGACCAAAGGCCAGGGGGAACAACTCCATCTTGCAAGCCCTGTGGAAAGATGTCAAGTCCCACAGGGCCCTGGTCTCCTGCGAGTCTAATCTTCCTGGGGCCTGGGATCTTCAGGGTGTTATTACTTGCAGACCTTAAGGTCCTCCACAAGGCATACCAGGAGAGGCGGTCCCGTAAGGACGAGGGTCCTATGCCGTATAGGGCTTTAAACCAGCACCTTAAACCTGACCCTGTACTCCACCGGGAGCCACTGCAGCTGGTATAGCACTGGATGAATGTGGTCCCGCGGCAAGGACCCCGTAAGGAGAATCACAGCGGCATTCTAGCAACATTCCCTGAACCTGGCCAACTCTCTGGGCGGAATTCAGCATAACACTAATCAGCACAAGCATTTCCACCATAGCTGCCAAGTTATCCCTTTTTTAAAGGGATTTTCCATTATGCTGAATAGGCTTCCTCGTGAGAAAAGGGAAAACTTGGCAGCTATGATTTCCACTGGCCCAACAGAATGATCTTCCTATTCCTCCTCCCCACTCTACGTTTTGGGGATATATCCCATACATGGTGGCAAGCTCGCACTTGCTGCCACGTCACGTGCGAAGTGCCCCTCCAGCAGCCATTCCCATCACAAAGTCTCACCTGCAGTCCATCAGCAATCCTGTGTCCAGCGTAGACCATCCCGAAGCCCCCCTTGCCCAGCAAACTGCCTTCCTTATACAGAGCTTCAAAGGATTCTTTGTCTTTACCTAGAGAGAAAAGAGTAGACAACAAAGTTACCGGGGGCTGGATTCACACTGGGACGTTGCTGTAGCTGTTTCACCATGACAGCACCATGCTAGGTGCTATAGAAAATTATATGGGGGGGGGGGAGCAGGACACCATTATTAATGAACAGAGAGGGGTGACAGAATTTGACAGCTGCAATACCCAGTATCCTGTTCAATGCCATCTTCCCAGTCTCCGCTCTGCTTCAGAGACCTTCACCCCTCCCGCTAGGACTCGACCCTGCCTGAAGGAACGCTTAAGGATCTGCATATGCACAACAGTTAGCATAAGCTCACACATTTCCCTTCTCCACCTTCCCCTCCGGCCCAGACTCCTTTAGATTATCACTACAGAACCTTTTGCCTTAAATTATGCTAGATTATCTCTGTATTAGAATTGCTGTCTTATTCGTGACGTATGCTAGGATCTCTCTGTATTAGAATTGCTGTTTTATGTCTCAGAACCTTTATATATCAGGACTACTACCTTTTGCATAGACTTCTCTGTATTAGATATGTCTCCTGTAAAAGGAAATGCTGCATAACCCGTGCATGACCCCAGCCCACCTCAACCTTGCCCCATCGCCATCCTGATTCAAAAGACACACATGGACAAAGATGGATTAACTGGGACAGTTTATTCAAACCTCCAGAAGTGTCACCTTTTACATAATCCCAGGGATCATCTTTGCGTGACCTGGGGGGAAACACCTGCCGGATGGACCCCAACCCCTCGGCAATCGCCAGGAACGGCCCCACCTCAACTCCCATCTAGACCGATCAAACAAAGGGAAACCCATCAGCAACGGAGGAGAACAATTGACATTTCACCATATGAAGAAATAGTCATATCAACACCCAGTTAATCCCATCAGCACCCATTTCCCTTGTCTTTCCCGTCCCTCCCAGTCCAGGGATTTCCATGTGGGGACAGAAAGGTATAAAAGGGAGATTCACCATTTCCCGGGGTTCCTTCCTACATTCTTTGAGGCAGGGACCCTACAGCTGTAGTTCTTTCTTTTCTGTAATAAAAGGATCAGTTTGTTTTTCCTGACAGCATCGTGTGGTCTCTGTCATTTCCCGGTGCAAATTTTGGAGCTTCCGACCCGCGTCTGTCCTTCCTAAAAGGCTGCGCATTTTAGGGGCAATTTCCCATAACACTAGGCTTCTGTTCATTCTTGTTCCAACCAATGTTCCAGATCCAGCAACAGTTCTGATGGCTCCTACAGTGGCACTGGCAGGACAGGACTCTGGGGGCAGACAGACACCAGGGCCCCCACTAAGCAGAAGGACCCTCAAATGAAACAGGGTCTGCCGTACCACACCACCATATTGGAGGGAGGAAAGGAATGCCCATATGACCATCTAGACAAGGACTCCCTCCTGTCAATCCATTGAGGCCAGGGGCTAAAACGACCGCACTGCATCACAGCCTCCAAGAAGAATTTGAGTTCAAGAACAGTGCAAATGGCTCCCAAATTCAGAGCGACTCCTCCAAACCTCCCAAGAAGAGGAGAAAGATTGTAGAAGGCACACACGCACACGCACCGCTCCCGCTGCTGCTTCCTCAAATGGATGCCCTTTGACACATTTTATGGAAGAGCTACAGGAAGAACAGCAATAGCTGGGGGGCAATTAGGTTGCAGGTGCCAATAACAAAGCAGGCTGCAAACGCCCAGGGTGGACTAGCACCACCACCAGGGATGGGGAACCTGTGACCCTGCAGGTGTTGCTGGACTCCAGCCATTGGCTATACTGGTTGGGGTTGATGAGAGCTGTAATCCAGCAACACCTGCAGGGCCACAGGTGCCCCCCCATCTTGCAATAAGTGAAGCATTCCTCATTTCTGCATCTCCGGGCCTGAGAAAGGCTTGCCTGTCTATCTCCTGCCCACTATACAGCTGCTACGAAGAAAACATAAGAGAAGATTGCTGGATCAGGTCAGCGGCCCATCAAGTTCAGCATGCTGCTCTCACAGTGTCCAAACAGATGCCTCCCCACTTGCAGTTTCCAGAAATCAAAGAACAGCCCTGCCATTTATTTAACTGCATGAAAGGATTTTGGCATCCCTAATGTCAGATCGCTTGGTCCTAAAGGCACTGGAGTGAAGGAGTTAGGGAGGAAGCGGAGAAGATGGGCAGGCGGTAGCCAAATTTTCTGAGGCTTTAGATCAGGCATCCCCAAACTTCGGCCCTCCAGATGTTTTGGACTACATCTTCCCCCGACCACTGGCGCTGTTAGCTAGGGATCATGGGAGTTGTAGGCCAAAACATCTGGAGGGCCACAATTTGGGGGTGCCTGCTTTATTTAGATCCTCACTTCTCATGCTTTAAATCACGGGACAACTCAGTAAATGACAAGGCTGCCCAGAGCCTTGCATGTGACTCACAGGAAGGGCAGCTGCTCTCCTGCCCATCAGAGAGAGACCGGCTTCCCCAGCCTGGCAGCTGGTGAAACTGGACTTCCTGGTTGAATGCCTCTCAGCCCAGCTTTAATACAAATAATAAGTGGGAGGAAAGAAAGAGCGAGAGCTGCAGACTAAGATACTTGGGTGTGTTGTGACCAACTCTTTTTTTATGAATGGAGGTTACTTGCCTTGAACAGCTAAAGTCAATGGGCAAAGTTTTCTCCAGGAAGGAGATGCATACAGCAATGGAGGAAGACTGTCCCTGACACATTTTGCTTACTGCAAAACTATTATAGGAACAGTTTGCCAGAAGAGCCTGATGGGTGAGGCCAATGGCCAATGAACTCCAGCATCTTGCTCTCAAAGTGGCCAGCCAGATGCTTGCCAGAAGCATGCAAACAGGAGCTGAGCACAACAGCGCTTGCAATTCAAGAGGAGATGGAGGAAGCTTCCCATTACAAAGGGCTTAAAAGGCACAAGAGGAAGCAAAGAATTAGCAACTCAAACTAAGCCATATCCAGCTGCTTCTTTTGCTTGAGGCAAAAGCCCTTCCCACAGATAGCATGAGAAAGGAGTTCGTTTGTTAGGCAGATGGGGCAGGGTGAGAATCCAGGATGTTTGGTCGATGATTCATCAATGGGAGGTAAAGGTTAGGAGGTTGTTTCTGGGAAATCCTCTGTTTTTGAATGCGTTATCAAGGGAGGAGATATCCCTCCAGGAGATGGAAGGGGGAAAGGCGTGTCTGAACCTGGGAAAAAGAAAGAGCGGTAGGCAATGTATTGCAACCTCTTTGCTGAACTCATGCTCCGCTTGCATGTGTTTGTAAATAAAGCAAGCATGACAAACATGCCGCACATCTCATCTAAAAGGAATCCAAACCAGCCATGGCTGCATACCGCGGAGTTTCTCACTGATGCTTAACGCGTTTGTGAACTGACTCGCTCTTCCTCGCGCGCACTTTATTCGGTAGGGGGCAGCAAAGAGTCGCGCTCGCCGCTCCCAGGCATTTCGCCACTCAGGCTGCTTCTCCGACCTTCCCTCTCCGTCTCCTGCCCGCTTTCCTTGTTAGTAATAGTACCTGAAGTGTTGTGTGCACCAGGTTAGGGGGCACGCAAGGTAACCAGACGCCACGGGAATAGGGGCCCCCCTCTGCCTAAAACTATTGCGCAAAAGAAGGATCGCGCAAAAGGTGGTTTTTTTTTCAAGGAGAAAGGGAGGCAAAAAAGGAGCGCATCTGTGGAACATCACTTCATTTCTCCCTTCCCAGAACTCCCATTTATTATAGAGATCATTATATTGTAAATTGGAAGGGACCTGGGGGGGGGGGTCATCTAATCCAACCCCCTGCAAGTGCAGGAATAATTTTGCCCAACACGGGGCTCGAACCCACAACATTAAGAGTCTCATGCTCTCCCAACCGAGCTATCCCAGGTTTTAAGGCATTGTACACGCCTTTCCGCAGTGCCCAGCCACAGAGTTGCCTAAGGCGCACCCCTAACCCCAAGGTCCGGTGGACAGCAACTGGGGGGGGGAGGGGGAAGGCTTCCGAGGAGGCGCCCCACCCTTCCAAGGAACCGGCAGCCCCGTCCGAAAAGGGCGTCGAGAGGAATGAAGAAAGGAGGGGCGACTGGCGAGGAAGTGAGAGGGAAACGGACGAAGAACCAGGGCGATCTGCAGCAGAGAAAGAAAGCAGGTCTCCGCTACTATGGAAGCTTTCTGCAAAGGAACCCAACAGGGCAGAGGGAAAGAAGAGAAAAACGCACAGAGATGCGCCCCATCCTGCAGCCACGAGCGAGAAGGCGCATCTTGCAGAGTTTCCCCTTTTCCCCGCCTCACGGCAGCCCAGCAGCCCCCACCACTGCGGGCGACCCAGTTTAGGATGGGAATGGAGTGGTCAGGGAGACTATTATTAATTACCACCAACGACTGCACTAGCTCTGCTCCTGCGGTTTGGGAAGCGTCCCAGCACCAAGACTTTAGCAGGGGGTAGGTGCAAGAAAGAAAAGTTGGACAAGATTCCGTGCGTTGAAAAAGCGCAGGAACTCTTCACGCATTAAGTTTTGGGGGAACACACGGACAGGGAGATAAGAGACAATGTGGTGTAGCGGTTAGAGTGCTGCACTAGGCCCTGGGAGACCGGGGTTCAAACCCCCAGACTCGGTCACCAAGCTCGCTGGGTGACCTTGGGTCACTCCCTCAGCCTAACGTACGTACTTCGTAGGGCTGTTGCGGGGATAGCAAGCAGGAGTACTAACTTGGTCCCGCGACCGTGGCCCCGAAATTTGTGGGTGCCCCGGCCCCTTCATGGGGAATTTTGGGGATGCTCGCGGGCACCCAGGGAGTTGACGCTTATACAGTAGTAGCAAGTGAGGGGAGGAGAAGTTGTGTACCCCGCCTTGAGCTGCTTGCAGGAAAGGCGGGATATATCGGTAAATGTAATGAATGAATAAATAAGCACACATATACAACTAGTGCACCCATGCGAGGCACATGCTTGCCGCGTTCAGATACATTTACATTTCAACACCCCAGGACTGAAATAAACGTTACTGTACTTTATCTATGGCAACTGCTTTGCAGAGATACTGGTACTCAATTTACAATAGGTTTGGCAACGTTATATATGTGTGTGTACACACACATATAAAGCATGTGTGTGGGGGAAACCCAGGCAGATGGGCGGGGTATAAATAATAAATTATTATTATAGTATGTATCTGAACGCGACTTGCCGGTGCCTCGCATGGGCGCCCTAGGTCAGCCGGGTCTGGGGGGCAAGCAGCTAGTTCTCATTGAGCAAATGCGCGCTTTCAGACCCGACCCCACTCGAAGAGGCGCGCGAGCCTTGGAGGAAACCTGCACCAGCGGGAGAGACGAGCGCGCACGCCTTACCTGCGGGACTCCAAGCGACTTCGCTCCGCTCCGGGATCATCGTCGTCCCCAGAAAGGCTGCCTCGCCCGCGATCTCGAGCCCGGACCGATGCCCGCAGAGGCGCAGGCGGCTCAAGCGCGGCTCAAGCGCTGCATAGCTGCTCCAAGTGCTGAGCGCGCTTCGATCCCAACCAGCCGCGAGCTCCTTTCTGCACTTCAACGCACCCGCGCCCGGCCTATCAGGCGGCTCGGCTTATTTGCATCTCTCGCCGCGGCGGCCAATGAAAGGTGTCCCTTTGGCCCTCTATGCAAATGAGCCGACGCAACTGGAGGGATAGGAAGCGGAGGGCGGAGCCGGGCTGGGCTTTTCCCTTCCACGCGCGACCGGGAAAGATCAACTTGAGCCGCTTGGACGTGGCAAGTATCCAAGGAGCCGCGTGTGCTTGGCAGTCTTGACCCTCCTCTTGGCCTTGAAGTGGGTTTGCTCCCACCCAAAGCACCTGTGCGCGCACAGAATGGGAGCCCGGGAGGGCTTCAGGCTTTTCCAGTTATTTCTTAAAATTTATATCCTGCTTGATTGCTTAAAAAAACAAAAACAAAACCTCAAAGCAGTTTGCATTGTGCTGCCTTGGGGGGGGGGGGAATCGGCTTTTCTCTCTTCTTCTAGGAACCCCAAGATTTCCGCCCAGAGCAGATGCCAAAGGCATACAGTTGGGATTAAAAAGCAAGGTGCCTCTGAGCATATGCTGAGCCTGGGAATTGGGTTTCCGGTTCCCAGAACTGATCTGTCCTTTACTTTCGCGGACCAAAAGGGTCACAGCAGGTTGGCTCATTTAGGAGGGGAAAGTTATTTTGTTCTTCATAATGTTAAACAGCTGGGAGTCAGAAATCCTTCCTGATCCACTGTTGGTCGACCACCCAGAGGTCTACCAGTAGATCCGTCTCCTTTATTTAATTTCCTGCTCTGCAGATATAACGCTTTGTGTCCTTTGTTAGAGCCTGGTGCTGACAACACCAAAGTTGCAGGTTCGATCCCCATATGGGACAGCTGCATATTCCTGAATTGCAGGGGGGTGGACTAGATGATACTCAGGGTCGCTTCCAACTTTATATGATTCTATGTGAAATGCCCTAAACACTTACTTGGAAGTAAGGTAAAGGTAAAGGAACCCTGGACAGTTAAGTCCAGTCAAAGGCAGCTATGGGGTGCATCGCTCATCTTGCTTTCAGGCCGAGGGAGCCGGCGTTTATCCGCAGACAGCTTTCCGGGTCATGGCAGCATGACTAAACTGCTTCTGGCGCAGCAGAACACTGTGACAGAAACCATAGCGCACAGAAACGCTATTTACCTTCCCACCACAGTTGTACCTATTTATCTACTTGCACTGAAGTGCTTTCGACTGCTAGGTTGGCAGGAGCTGGGACAGAGCAACAGGAGCTCACCCCATTGTGCTGATTTGAACCATGGACGTTCTGATCAGCAAGCCCAAAGAGGTTTGGTGGTTCAGACCACAGCGCCACCCGCTCCTACTTGGAAGTAAACCCCACTGGGACTTAATTAAAATAAATATACTTAAGAGTTGACTGCATATTTAAATACCGTGCACTGAACCCCACATTGAACATAGTGGGATTTGCTTCTAAGAAAACTTGCGTAGAATCATGCTGCACTGATGATTTGGGAACAATTTCCACGCAGCTGACTTGTCAATTAGACCTTGTTGATCACAAGGTCTGAGCTTTAGTGGGTCAGAGGTTAATGGTTGCAAATGACTATATATAACCAAGTTACAGGTAGGTAGCCGTATTGGTCTGACGTAGTCGAAACAAAAAATAAAAAAATTCCTTCCAGTAGCACCTTAGAGACCAAGTTTGTCGTAGGTATGAGCTTTCGTGTGCATGCACACTTCTTCAGATACACTTCAGATACACTTCTTCAGATATATAACCAAGTTAGAGTAAACCTACTGAAATTAATGAATATAAAGGTAAAGGGACCCCTGACCGTTAGGTCCAGTCACGGACTACTCTGGGTTGCGGAACTCATCTTGCTTTACTGGCTGAGGGAGCCGGCGTACAGTTTTCAGGTTATGGCCAGCATGAGTAAGCCGCTTCTGGCGAACCAGAGCAGCGCACGGAAATGCCGTTTACCTTCCCACCGGAGCGGTACCTATTTATCTACTTGCACTTTGACATGCTTTCAAAGTGCTAGGTTGGCAGGAGCAGACACGAAGCAACGGGAGCTCACCCCATTGCGGGGATTCGAACCACTGACCTTCTGATCGGTAAGCCCTAGACTCTGTGGTTTAGACCATAGCACCACCCGCGTCCCGTGGGTACACCTGTGATGAATCTATAGATGTACTCTAAATAGGACTAACCCTGGATACAACCCTAAACCATTTTAAACAAATAATCTTTTTCTCCCCTCTCCTTAAAAAAAGTATGAATGAATTAGGGGTCAATGGTTGCCGGTGCGGTGCCTCTAAATGTTGCTAGACCACAACTCCCATCATCCCTCACCATTGGTCAGGATGGCTGGGGCTGATCAGAGTTGGAGTCCAGCAACATCTGGGGTGCACCATATTGGCTATCCCTGAATTAGGATGCATAAATACTCTGCACTGCCCCCATCTCTGTTGTCATTTTAAAACCGTGCATTTTGCACTACAGCTTGGTGCATGTTTACCTGGGATTGACTTCCATGGACATCAGCGGAACTTCTTCCCTATGGGAGAAGACTGTTGTCTTCATATGCTGCTGCTTGTGGGCTTCTTGGGGCATTTGGTTGGGCACACTGGGAAAGAGGATTAGATAGGATTTTGGTCTGTCCCCACTGAGCTCTTAAAGAGCAAAGGCAGATTGCAGGTGTTTTGCACCACATCAAATACAACAGAAGACAAAATCCATCACAGTCCAGTGGGAGATGAGGATTTTGTCTGCAAAAGTTTGGTGTCTGCTGATTTCGTAATAAAGGTGTGCTGGAAAACTGGACAACAGTTTCTCTGTTAAAACTCCAACATTTAATAGTGTATTTAATCTCATTAGATCTGATTGTTAGTTGTTATTATTATTATTGAAGACTTTCAGCTTGACACATCCAGAAATATGTAATACTTGGATAAAAAGAACAGGATGGGACAGAAGCAGCAGAGTGATGTTTGGTGTTTAGAGGACAAATGAATAACCAAGTTCACAGCTGCCTGGGGTTGTCAAGATGATTCAGGAGCAAAGGGGCTGTTGATGCTTTTGGTTAAAAATATAACAAAACCAAAATGGTTCTAGTAAAGGAGGATCTGTTGCCCTTCTGATGTTGCTGGGCTACAAGTCCCATCACTGGTTCATGGTTAAGCCAGCCTGGGTGGAGGGGGTTTGAATTTGAAGGTCCCCGATGCCGTGTTTCTCCGAAAATAAGACACCGTCTTATATTTATTTTTCCTCAAAAAACCACACTATGGCTTATTTTTAGGGGATGTCTTATTTTTTCCTCCTCTTCCTACCGTGGCCGGCATTGCTGCTGCGCCTATCACTATGTCTTATTTTCAGGGTATGGCTTATCTTCCTTGAATGCTTTAAAATCCTGCTATGGCTTATTTTATGATGACGTTTTGAAATAGGGGAAGCAGGTTAGCTGTCCTACAGTAGACTAGATTTAACATTTCAAAAATGTGCAATGCAAGCCCACACGTTTACGCAAACCAGTTCCACTGTGTTCAACGGGGCTTTCTAAATGGTATGCAAGTGCGTAAAAGTGCAATCCTAACCCTATCTACTCAGAAGTAAGTCCCATTGAATTCACTGGGCTGTACTACCAGGTAAACTGAGTCAGGATTACAGCCTTAATATCTAAAGAAAAGTGTGTAGGAGACTTAGGGCTGCATCTAATGCTAGTCCTACTCAGAGTACACTCATCGAAATCCAAGCAAACAATAAGGGATGCTAGAAGGGAATTTGAGGAGCTCATCTCCCTCTTCTGATCATTCCATCAGTGCAAACATTTCTGAAGTATTTGTATCCTCCCAATGTCCCCATTGACCAAGGACACTGCCTGTCTTCTGCTTTCTGTCAGTTTTTTCTTTGTTTGGACTTTTGAAGGAAATGTGAGGAGCATCTTTTAATAATGTTGTTTAATAATGTTGTTCGTATTCATACCTCTGCCACAGATACAATTCTTTAAGGTTTCAGGGTTGTAAAGGTAAAGGTACCCCTGACCATTAGGTCCAGTCGCGGACGACTCTGGAGTTGCGCGTTCATCTCGCTCTATAGGCCGAGGGAGCCGGCGTTTTGTCCACAGACAGCTTTCCAGGTCATGTGGCCAGCATGACTAAGCGGAAAGGCCGTTTACCTTCCCACCGGAGCGGTACCTATTTATCTACTTGCACTTTGACGTGCTTTTGAAATGCTAGGTGGGCAGGGGCTGGGACCAAGCAACAGGAGCTCACCCTGTTGCGGGGATTCGAACTGCCGACCTAGGTTTAGACCACAGTGCCACCCGCGTTCAAGGTTGTACCCAATGCTAATTCCACTTAGAGTAGACCCATTGAGATTAATGAACCCAGGTCATGTTCATTAAAAACATAAGAGGCCTGTAGGATCAGGCCAGAGGCCCACCTAGTTCAACATCCTGTTTTCAGTTTTCACTATGCACTGTGTGAAGAACCTTGTTTTCTCTGTCCTGAATCTTCCAACATTCAGCTTCAATTGATGTCCACGAGTTCTAGGGCAATGAGGGAGAAAAACTTTATCCACTCTCCGAATGCTATACATAATTTACACTTCTAGCATGTCCCCTCCTACTCACCTTTTCTTTAACAAGTCCCAAATGCTGCAATATTTCCTCATAGAAATGTCACTCAACCCCCTTGATCATTTTGGTTGCCATTTTCTGGACCTTTTCCAACTCCGCAATATCCTGCTTGATGTGAGGCAACCAGAACTGTACAGAGAGTTCCAAACGAAGAGTTGTATAACAGCACTATGACATCAGCAGCTTTCTTTTCAATTCACTTCCTAATTATCCCCAGAATGGATTTTGTCTTTTTCAGAGCTGTTGCACACTGGGTTGACATCTTCGTCGAGCTCAAGGTCTCGTTTCTGGTCAGTCACCAAGTTCAAATCCCATGAGTGTATATGTGAAATTAATAATTTTTGCCCCAACCCCCCCCCCCACTTTGCACTGAATTGCATTTGCCATTTTATGGCTCGTTCACTCAGTTTGGAAAGGTCCCTTTGCAGCTTGTCACAATCTCTTTTTGTTCAATTGACCCTGAACGGTTTAGTATCAGCAGCAAACTTGGCCGGCCACCTCGCTGCTCACCCCTAAACCTAGTTCGTTTAGCACAGGTCCCAGTGTACTGACCCTTGTGGGGCTCCACTTTCTACACCCCTCCTCAAGGAGAGCAGTCCCTTTATTTCTACTCTGCTTCCTGTTACTTAACCATTTTCTGACCCGCAAGAGGATCTTGCCACAAGAGGATTCCTTGACAGCTAAGCTTACTCTGAAGTTTTGGGTGAGGTACTTTGAAAGCTTCTTGAAAGTCCAGGACCAGTGGTAACCTCAGGTTACAGACTCCGCTAACCCAGAAATAGTACCTCAGGTTAAGAACTTTGCTTCAGGATGAGAACAGAAATTGTGCGGCATCAGTGGGAGGCCCCATTAGCTACCGGTAAAGTGGTACCTCAGGTTAAGAACAGTTTCAGGTTAAGAACGGACCTCCAGAACAAATTAAGTTCTTAACCCGAGGTACCACTGTACACTTTGTTAACTAGATTACGGTACCTTTGACACGCTCAAATAACTAATAGGTTAGGAGACAGAATTTATCCTTGCAGAAGCCATGCTGGTTGTTTAGCAAGGCTTCTGCTTCTATATGCTCATTTTATCTGTAAAAACATTTCCCACCAGTTTTCCCAGGACAGATGTTAAACTAACCAGCGTGTAATTTTTCCAGACAATTGTATACCCAGTTTTCTGGAAGGAAGTCCCATAGATATGCACAGGAGGGTCTTGCTGTTAGCCTGGATCCAACCAAGTGCATTGAGAATAACTTTTGGTCAGAACCTAATGGGACACTACCGTATCTGGAAAAGCCCAGTCATAATGGGAGCAAGAGCGATAGTTGAAGGGGTGGTTGCTATATGAAGGAGATATTGGGATTCAGTTAGGACTTGTGAGGAATTTGATGCTTGAGACGTTAGTCACCAGAGGAGCAATCTGCTAATCTGAGCAAGGCGCATTTCAAAAGCAAATGCTTGTGTACTCAGCGCTTGTGTTCACTAAGGGCTGGAAACTTGTGCATCTGGTTTGACCACTTGCATGCCCCGGGCTGCACAGGAATGTCATCCCATTCCAAAGGACCCAGTCAGACTGGCTTTGAATCGGGATGGGACCAACGCAAAGTGCTGGTGGATTCCTTTAAATGCCTTTTCCTCATGCCTTCTGTCTCCACCCCAAGAAGCTGAGGTCAATGTTAACCTTTGGGACTCAATGCCATGGGAACGGTTTGTCCAGGAAATGTCAAAAAGCAGGAGGCTAGAATGGCAAATTTCTCCTCTCCTGCTTCTGTTGAAAGGAAATGTAGGACCGTATACCTCTGAGCTGAGATTTCACAGGCCTGACCCAGACTCCTGTTCCTGTGGTGTCACAATGAGGGATTTCCTCCTATTTCTTCCTAACACTTTCAATCTTCATCCTGACCCTGTAGGCGTGCTCTAACTTCCCTTCCAACCATTTCATCTGTCTATTATTCTTTTTGCCTATTCATATTGTAGAGCAAGTCTTTAGTCTTCCGCCCAGGCCGTTTATCAACATAATCTGAATCTAGATGTTATTCCAAAACTACCATGTTTTCATGAATAAGGAACTGAATTGGCCTATGGCTGCAGTTTTGCGCAGACAGTGGGAAGACAGAGCTAACGCATTACAGCAGGGGCACATAACCCTTTTCAGCCCAGGGGTCACACTCCCTTCTGGGGTTCGCATGCAGAGCAAGAAATGTAACTTCATCTTTACAGTGTCTGCTGAATTCTATTCACTCACATGAGCTCCTCTGTCCTCCATTCCGACAAGCAAAAGGCATGATCGGACACATTTGTAAGACACGTTTCAGCCAGGTGAGGAAGGTGAGCTGGTGAGGCCAGAAAGAGAGGGAGGCGGGATGTGCACATTTGGCCATGGGCCTGCAGCTCCCCACCCCTGCATTATGGACATGGACCCTGGGCTTTCGTTCAACAGGCTGTCAGGTCTTGATTCAACTAACTGGTCCCATCAGCAGAAACCTGTGCTAAGGCTACCACTAGTACAATAGGGCTTTCCTCTCCTCCCCCTGTACCACCATTGGCTCTGGAGGGGGTTCAGCAGAACCCCCATAACAGCATCCAGGGGGAAGGAGAGCAGATCATTCCATCAGGCAAGCAGAAACATTTGCACTGATGGAATAATCTGCTTAGCATTATGTTGAACCCCTTTTCCTTTTTAAGAACTAAAAATATGAAATTCCACATCAAGGTAATTCTAGTTCTCGGCACACACAAAAAGATGGGTTCTGCATATATTATAGAAATTATTAATGGCAGAGGGATAAGGAACTGTAAAGAGAAGGGCATCAACCATACAACATTATCTGGGACAGAGCAACTGCAATAGGTTGCATTAAACCAAGGATGGGAAACCCGTGGCCCTCTGGAAGTGGTTGGACTAAAACACCCAGCAGCTCCAAGCAGCAGTCAGTGGTGAAGGATTTGGGGAACTGTAGTTCAACAATATATTGCGGGGGGTCCCTTCAAATTCCCCATCCCTGCATTGAGCAGAGCGGGAGCCCAAGGGAGGAAGCCTGCCTCAGGGAGCAGATTAATGGTGTATTCAAGGGCAACAGATTAAAATTAAAATCAATGTGCTCAGCACCATCTTGGCTGTGAGTCCCGGAATCTTAAGAGTTGGACGAGACTACAAGGGTCATCTAGTCCAACCCCCTGAAATGCAGGAACCTCCAGTGTGGGAATTGAACCTACAACCCTAAGATTAAGAGTCTCGTGCTCTACAGACGGAGCTATCCATTCTCCAAAGACCTGCTTCTTGCCTTGCAACCTGGCCTGGGGCCCTGACTCTCCAGAGACGAAAGCAGAGGCCGCTGAACAGTCTTGGGCTGAGTTATTGTTTAGGGTTTTTTGTTGCTGTTATTTATATTATTTTTATCTTAGTTTTATGATGATTTATGTGGAAATTGCTCAATTTGGTTGTGTGCCTTTTGAGGTTTTAATTATTCTTTATGACTACTTTTGTATTTTATGTTATTAGCCACCTTGAGCATGGTTTTAACCAGGCATCCCCAAACTGCGGCCCTCCAGATGTTTTGGCCTACAACTCCCATGGTCCCTAGCTAAGAGGACCAGTGGTCAGGGATGATGGGAATTGTAGTCCAAAACATCTGGAGGGCCAAAGTTTGGGGATGCCTGGTTTTAACTATGGTTGATTTGCAGTTGATTGACCAAGACCCTGCCAGCTGATAATCTTTTTTTATCATAGATGTACCATTGTGGAAGCCTGATATACACATGCAGCAGAATGAAGTGGTAAAATCTTAATAGACTGTACCACCACTTCAAGGGTTTTTTTTGCCATTTTTGATTGCTTCCTGTAAGTAAAGCAACTAAACTGGGAGAAAGGTTCTATCCCAGCATACTTCCTCCTATACTAGTTTACAAAGCTTCCCCACCCCCTTAAATCACAGGAAAGCATTCTAATAATTGACAACTGAAGGTCATGTCACCTTATTCTACTGCAGGCATAGGCAAACTCTGCCCTCCAGATGCTTTGAGACTACAATTCCCATCATCCCTGACCACTGGTCCTCGGTCCAGTATACCTGAAGGAGCGTCTCCACCTCCATCATTCTGCCCGGACACTGAGGTCCAGCACCGAGGGCCTTCTGGCGGTTCCCTCGTTGCGAGAAGCCAAGTTGCAGGGAACTAGGCAGAGGGCCTTCTCGGTGGTGGCGCCTGCCCTGTGGAACGCCCTCCCAACAGATGTCAAAAAGGAAAACAACTATCAGACTTTTAGAAGACATCTGAAGGCAGCCCTGTTCAGGGAGGCTTTTAATGTTTAATAGATTATTGTGTTTTATTCTTCTGTTGGAAGCCGCCCAGAGTGGCTGTGGAGACCCGGCCAGATGGGCGGGGTATAAATAATAAATTATTATTATTATTATTATTAGCTAGGGATGATGGGAGTTGTAGTCCCAAAACATCTGGAGGGCCAAGTTTGCCTGTGCCTGTTCTACTGCATGTGTGGACCAGGTCTAGTACACATCCTCAGCTTGTTCCAGCTCGTATGTGATTATGGCAGGTAAAATGTTTGTAGCTGCTTTCTGCCTGCTCACTTACCTAAAACAGTAGGGCAAGTCTTGACTCTTCTCCTGACCAAACTTGGGTCTTGCTCCCTGCTCCCTTAGGCTTAGCCAATAGCACTTCCCCTATTCTGACGGCTGCACAAAGCACTTGCAAAAGCTCATTTAGCCATGGTTTGAGTAGCTATTTCAACCCAGGGAAGCAGGCTGCAATTGCTTACCAACTACTTCCCTCTGCCCAAATGGCAGCAAATATGAGGGCTGGCGACTGCTCCTTCGGGGCTTATGTTATATGGTGCCCATGTAGCAACAATAGATAAGCTGGCACTGGCAATTACTTAAGGCATGGTGCCTGGCTACTCTTCCGCTTTCTAGAAGGCTGGTCCCAGCAATGAAACAATTACTATAAAATAAAAGGTTCTTCTCTGAATAGTCCCTGCTCCCTATTAGCCAGCCGCAGTTGTACAGAGACACATATACAGGTAACTCTCTTTGGATTGGAAATGTGACCAGGTGCCAATTCCTGGCTGCCACGTGGCACTTAAAAACCTGTTCTTCCCAACTGGTTGTAGGGCACCAACTGTAATGATGGGTCACTGACCCAGGAGAACAGCAGTAGACGGCGCATCAGGGATGAGAGGGCAAGTGAGGAATGAAGTCCAGCTCAAAAGAACAGATCAACCAGAGATATTGTGCTTATTTGTTCAACTGGTCATTCCCCCCGTCTAATACAAAACCTCAACTCTAACATACGAGACATAGCTTCACTGGATGACTGTTGTCTAAAACAGCCTTTAGTCATGGAACCCATCAGGCTCCAGAGAATCTCAGATTCCTTTTTTAAAATTGCCAAAATGGAGATCCTAAAAGTTGAAAAGGGTGAATATAACATTTTGGGGGGGGGGGGGAGATAAAGGAACTCCTCCTTCGATCTCCTTCACAGCACTCTACGTTTCCCAGTAAGTCTGACTATTACAGGCCTTGCCTGTCCCTTATGAGGCTTGGCTAAAGGAATGGTTTACCTGTTAAGTAGTTTGTGTATGTGTGTGTGTGTGTGTGTGTGTGTGTGTGTGTATCCTCCACGCATTGCAATGTATTGCAAATCTATTTGATTACTTTACTCGATCAAACAAAGCAATATTTACATGATTTATTCTGCTTATAATGATCCTGCAGAATTTGGCATTTCTGGTCAAGGATTTTTAATATCTAATTGGCAGTAAACCAGCACATGGGGTTGGACAAAGGGCACATCCAAGTGGGGCCCATGTGAACCGTTCAGTTCTAAGAAGCTGATAACCAGTGGGGGAAATCATGGGAGCGGAGCATAAAGGGATCCCTGGAGAAACAAGGAAAGGCTACCCATGATAGGGTTTTGTAAGAAAAAGAAAGCACATCAGAGGAAGAGGCTTGGATATTTTGCTTTGTTCTCAGACTTCAAGTACATCCTAACCTGTTCCTGCTTCATTTTCTCATTCTGCACAGGGAAGTTAGTCACCTTTCTCACAGGTGAAACACAAAGGGGTTTTTTTGGGGGGGAGGGGAAGAGAGAAGTAGAGCATAGATCAATACTTTATTTCAGGCACCAAATACCACTTTGAAACCTGTCTTCCTAAAGCAGTAGACTACCTACCCACTTCCCTCCCACCCCTTTTCAAAGCTGCCACTCTGCAGCCTCAGGAAAGCAATGCCAAGGGGGCAGGGGACCTTTAGCAAATCCCGGCCCTTCATGAATTTTGGACACAACATGAAGCTGCAGGAGTAGTTGAGTGCACTGGTGCTGTGCCCCTTGCATGAATGGGGAAGGCAGAAACATTTGTTCACACCCAGGATTCGAGAATAGAAAATAAATGACCACATTAGGTGGATTGTATAACCACAGCGGTAATTAGGAAGACACCACACTCGGAAGAGGTAAGGTTGCCGGAGATCTTTCTTTTCTAGGAGTTAATTTACCTTCAGGCCAGCCTGCCAACAGTCTAGGGTCCTCGTGGGACGGGTTTCCCCGCCATTTGCATGGGTCCCAACTCTGTGATTCAAGGTCTATTTTCATCACAGGACAACCTGGGAGCTTCCCAACATTGTAGAGTTGTCGCCTACAGCTTCTGATCTTGTGCCAGAGTCCCATTTTGTCACCGACACCTCCTTTCCATGATGCAGCTATAAAGGCCTGGCCCATTCCTAGGAAGTGCTGACATGGAATGACAAGTGGTGTGTTCTCCACCCCACCCCCCTGTCCCTCCCCACCCCGCTGTTAGGCACCGGGAGAACAGAAGAGTCAGCAGCGGGAGAGGCCAAGAAAGCCAACAAGCACAGCGTCAGGGAGACCACGTGGCTGGGCAAAAAGTCGGGAGCCTGTGGTCCACTCCCACATGTCAGGGGCCACATGTGAACAAACAGCGACTGACGCCCAAGTGGGAAAGAGAAGAGAGGCTGGAGCAAGAAAAAACAGCCATGGAGGTGGTCCTCCTGCAGATGACCAGAGCTGTTCCTCAGAGATGAAGGCGGAGTGATTTCAAATGGTTGTAGGTTTAGGGACCCACTCCATTTAAGACCCTTCTGTTAGAAGCCAGGATACTAGTGTTAAAAGGGGGCAGGTGAAAGAACCGTTAACACAATGCTAGCCCCCCCCCAACCCCCTTCATGCTTGAACATTATTATATCCCCAGCTCCCAAGGGTGAGGGAACCTGGTGGGCCCTGCGGTCACACTCTGCTTCCACAGAAGCAGCCGCGCTTCTCTCCACTCCCCAAAACCCAACCTGAAGTCCACCTTCCCACCACCCTATCAGCAAACTGCAACCCTCCCATTCAAAACTGGGGAGGTCTCACTTTAGGATTGGATCATATATATAGATATATTCAATAATGAAGGAACGGCCGATGAAGGGCGAAGCCCGGCATGCCCCAGTTTGTGCGTGTTCCAGCTCCTTGCAGAGGAGGTCCTGTCCTTCTCTCGCTTCTCCCCCCAAGCACATTGGAGGTCGGATGCAAAGAGCCAAAAAAATGACGGGGCAAAAGGGCAGCCGAAGGAGCTTTGATCAGCAGCAGCAGAGGAGGGGAGGGGTCCCAGGTATTATCATCCGTCCTGCCAAAACATGCACCTAAGGGGTGTCAGGCGAACACAGGAGATGCAAACGAGTTATCAACTCTTGTCTGAACCACTGTCTCTGTGCAGGGCACTCTTCTTCATGCTTTCCAAGTACTCCTGTTGTGAAACCGCCAGCACCGAAGCCAAGATCTCGTCGTCATCCCAGTCGCTCAAGCCTGGCGGAAGACAAAGGGGTTGAAGTGATCACAGGTGGAGTCATGGATCACTTGACTCCGGCCACCAGCCATTCTCCCACCAGCTCTCACACACAGCCGACCATGCACACTCTACTGCATCATAGTTCCATGTCCACCCCCATCCAGACTGGATGCTTTCACCTTAATGGCCACAATAAGACTCAAGGAGTGGTGAAACAATACTTCATTTCAATACTCCAAGCATTCCCGTTTCAGAGCAGTTTTCAGTTTCTGGCACTCAGCCTAGCTCAGGGGTCCCCAGACTACGGCCCCCGGGCCGGATGCGGCCCAATTGGCCTCCCAATCTGGCCCGCGACGACCCCCGCCGCCCGCTCTTACGGGGCGCGGCGCTCTTCAAAATCGGAAAAAAATCGCCGAAAATCCTTTGTGCGCATGCGTATGGGCCTCTCCCGACCCAGAAGAGGTCATTTCCGGTGCACTTCCGGGTCAGGGGAGGCCCATACGCATGCGCACAAGCGATTTGCGGCGAATTTTTTCCTACCGTGTGCGTGTGTGCACGGGCGCGCACTCCCCCGCCCTCCAGCCCGCTGCGCGCGCACTCCCCTACCCTCCGGCCCGCCGCACGATTGGCGCGGCGGGCACCGGCCCGAAGCCCGGTAAGTCTGGGGACCCCTGGCCTAGCTCATCTGAAACTCTCACCCCTTTTCATTTTTGTAAATCAAAATCTGAATTTTACACAATTTTGGAATTGCAGTTATTGTCTTTTCTTTTGCTGTACTCACAGGGCTCTACTAGCCATGATTCCTTTTTACAGCACTTCTTTTCCGCCTTCCCACCCACCCTACTGCCCACCATTTCCATAGCATGAAGTCAGGGAAGAATTAGGCGGGAAGACCACAAAAGGAGGTATGTGACATCCTCCTCCCAAAGAAACCAGCCGACTCCCAGGAGATTGTGCAAGGGCCAGGGAAAATGTGAGAGCTAGTTGCCCTGTAAATCATGCAGAGTCTCGTGAAAATCCCGGTAGCTTTGCCCTGAATCTTACGCAATTTTCAGGGTTTTACTTTTTGAAATATGGCAGCCCTGCTGAAAAAATCAAAATGAAAACAGATCTGAGGTGTGTTTCCAGCAGCCCAGAAATCCTCACTTAAAATAACTGCTCAAGCTGACGCCTCTTCTGTCATCTTCCCGCAAGGCCTGACATTTTTAGATTTGCTCAAGCTTAGAATGACAAATTCTGACCTGTCTCCTCTCCATATACACACTAAGCAGTTATATATATTGTGAAAAGCAGCCACTGAACTGTACTGGAAAACTGAAGGAGTCTTCAGCTATAGCATCAGAATGCCTGAAAAGAAGATATGGTTCTGAATGGCTAAGGAGCCACATCTCCTTAACACCTGAATGCTTGGCTCAAGGGAGGGCACTTACCAAATGCTGTGGGTGACATCTGTTGCATTATTGCCCGACACTCCAGGGCTGGATACAACGACACTAAGGGAGGGGTTGCTCGGCCACCGCCTGCAGAAAGCTGGCTGCTTGTACCTGGGTAGGTGTGCAGATGGATGGTAGAATTATTTGCATGCAAAGGGGATGTTCGTCTCCTAAGTGTCAATTCTCAACACACTCTCCAACAATGCCCTGCCCCCCTGCTATTCCTTTAAAGGCAATTTAAACTTAACAAGTTTGCAGGTGTTTTCCTGTGATGGATAAAAGATTCTGAACCCTGACATGTATATTAGTCTGACCATATTCTGGCATAATTTACCTATGCTCAGGTTGCCCCTTGATAGAAACCAGAGTATGGCCAAAATCTCTGGGATGGCCAAAATCTCAGTGTTTTTTATTTTATTTATTTTTTCTGTTGGTTTTTTTATATAAAAAACATTTCTCTATCAAACTTTTTTGGTATACAGCTGTATACAGTAGGAAAAATATCTGTGACTTATAATTATTAGCCTGATGAATATTAGACAGACATATGCACACACAGAGCCAAAAGATGAAGAAATCCACAGGCAGAACCTCTTGCATTCTTTATTGGCAACTATCCTGCGGCAGGATTCCTGCCCCCTTTTTAGGGCTGTGTGGATTCTGTCTGGTATACTAGACATCAATTGAACATCCTGCAACTCTCTGCAATAAAGTGATCCAGGGAGTCACCCAAGGCAGAGGGAAAGGTCATTATCCTGTACTAGTGAGTCCTCTCTTTGGCCTCCTTTAGGCCTGAGAATAGAGGGGCCTGTGTGAAGACTCAAATCCCCCTCTGCTGTGAGAGAAATATTAATCCAGAATTGCAAGCCATTATGATGGAGGGCTACTAAGCCCTTGCTCTGCTGGCCTCACTACTTTTCTGTTCTAATAAACCGTCTCCCCATACCTTAAGATCTTCCAAATCCAAAACTGACAGAAGGTGAAATCTGTGGGTGCATGAATGGGGAATCGCTCCCATTCTCCTGTGGCACCTCAACAGTAAAACAGCCTTTCCAGGTAGGCCTATCTGACTTTCCAAGTTCACTACTAAGTGAAAACTTCCCTCTGCCTCTGGGATATTTATTTAATTCTGTTGTGTTTAGCTTGCTTTAAGGATTTTCACTGCAGGCTCATTTATGGCTTCTAACCCATTTACAGCTAGATCTTATTGGTTGGAGAAACACCTTATGCCTGGGATGTATAGGACTGTTATGTATTTTTATTTTACTTCATTTATTTTAAGATTCTAGGTTGTTTTTAAACAGAGTCAGTGTGAACTTCCTCAAGCAATGCAACTGGAAAGGCGCTCCATTTTTTAAATAATAATAATAATAAAAAATTAAGGTAAGGAAAGCTAAGTATCTTGTCCTTTCCCTCATTCCCCACTTTGGCTGCCAAATAGCTCATCTCCCCTCTCTCCTATCCCTTCAAAATGGAAGTGAGGAAGCAGCTGTGGAGAAATACACCAGAGTAGTGCATTATGGCAACTGCACCACAGCCCTTCTGCTCCCCCTTCTAAACTTACGAAGGAGATGCAGCTTCTACAGGACCACAGTGATTTGAAGCAGGACAGCATTATGGTGTCTACAGGTGTGGTGGAAGTGGCAAACTGCATGACCTTGTCCTGTCACCTGGACAACCAGGAGCTCAGAGAGACCTATGCGGCTTGCAGGTGTTTCGTGTGCAAGAAGAATGTGTCGATGACACCAGGAAAAAAACTTGTTTGAGCTGCAAGCTTGTCTCCCTGTGATGTAGTGGCCACTTCACCCAGCCCCTGCCATAGCTTCAGCCCTCTTGCTCCCCACCCGGAGGAGTCATTCTGCTCTCTGCTCTGACCCATGGGGCACTTACCAGGAGCACACGGCGAGGGGGGCTTTGTAAGTGCTAGAGCTGCGGTGCTCCCAGGGGAAGGTGGCTTGGCAGCGTTCAGCTCATTGTGCAAGTCGGGGTGCTCTGGGGAAGATGCCGAACTGCGCTGACGTGGCGAGCGGCCACTCCATTCTTCCAAACCGCTGGCTGCAGCCGCCGTGGCGGAGCTGCAGGTAGCGCTGGCTTTGCAGGGCTGTGGAGAGGGGGAAAGGTAGAGATGCTATTCAGGGCCAACAATCTTGTTGATCAGTTCCCCTGAGCTAGGCTGGTATTACAGCCAGTCTCAACAGAAGGGAAGACTCACTTCCCTACCTCCGGTGATCCCAGAGATGCCCCCAAACCCTCATTTCCCCTTCACACATGGAGGAAATAAACCAAACCTGTCTGGCCTGCTTTTCCTGGTCACGCAGCCACTGCAAATAAGACTCCCTGGCAACCTGCTCCTCAATGGCCTCGTTGGTTGCTTCCCAGTCAGTTGCTCGCTTCTTATCTTCTAGCATTTGCTGCTCAATCCATGACTCCTCGGATGTCTTGATTGCGTTCTTCATCAAGGACTGCTCTGCATACTACAGAGAGTGGAGGGAGTTCAGCAAGCCCACTGGAGTCCCAGGCTCAAACCCACTGCACAAGTTTGGTTGCGTGTTTTAAACAGCAAAAGGAGATAAGCCCTCTCAGTCATGAAAACAACCACAGGGGCAACTATACAGTGGTGCCTCGCTTAACAAACGCCCCGTAAGACAAAATTTTCGCTTAAAGGAAGGATTTTTCTAGCGGAGGTTGCCTCGCTAGACAAATTCGTTTTACGAAAAATTCGTCTAGCGAATCACGGTTTCCCATAGGAATGCATTGAAATTCAATTAATGCGTTCCTATGGGCAAAAAAAAATTCAATGCATTCCTATGGGATTCGCTAGACAAATTTTTCGTTATAAGAATAGACCCGTGGAACGAATTAAATTTGTCTAGCGAGGCACCACTGTACTTTAGCACAGTGCCAAGTAAGCGTCCTGCCAGCACAAGGATTTCCGCTTGCACAGCAGAACTCCCTCCACCCTTCCCCATTTGTTTTAGGAGGCACCCCCAAGCCTTCCAAGCAGATATGGGAAAGGTGTGGGATACATGCAGGGGAGAAATCCTTGGGCAAACAGAATGTGCTATCTGGATTCTGCCCACAATTGAAATAAAGAAATCTGGGTGAGAGTGGGAGGAACTTGCCCAAAGGTTGTCTTGGAAGAGCACATATCTATTCAAATTTTTCCCTAGTAGATAAAGGGAATGATGAGATTAATTCATCTTAAATGTGGCTGGACAAGCTTTATCAGATCTGGGGGAGGAAACAGGTGATAGTCTCCTAGCAGCCAGCAGATATCCTTCTCCAGCCTCTTTGAGGTTGGCTTGGAAGTGGCTGGGGAAGGCATCCTACAGCTACTATTCTTTACATGCTTCTTCACCCTGCTCTGCCAGAATCGCCACATGGCCACATCAGAAATACAATGGTGATTGGCAGGCCCAGCACTCTGGACAAAATGCCCCATCCTTCAGATGGGTGGGCTGATTCAGCCCCACCTCATTCACCAGATCAAGCTGAGCAATATCTGAGGCCTGAGGGACCTCTAGCGCCTCCATCTGCCCCATTTGCCAACAGAAAGAGCCACCTGGAGAGAGGAGAGGAGAGCAGGAGAAGCCGTGAGACGAGTGAATGGTTGCTTGGGGGGGGGGGTGCTGTACCTCCTGCTGCCTCCCTACCAGCAGTGGTGCCACCACTCCCTCCCTCCACCAACATGCCTTCCCCCTTCCCAACAGGTGAAGCCAGCACCCCATCTCCTTCCCCTTGTAACTAGTACCCAGCACTAGCCATGACTTGGGCACTCACTGCTGCTGGAGGCTTGCCACTTCCTGCTCCTTGACCCTGGCAACTGCAGCACACTCCTCTTGGGGGCAACCCAGGGGTGAGTAGAGGGGTTTGCTGCCACAGGGGTTGAGGAGCAGGAGGTAGCAAGCGGCTGGTAGTGGTGGGCACCCAGCTGTGCTGAGTGCTGGGAACCAGGCGACAGTGGGGGGCAGGAGGTGGGGGGGGGCCCTGCACTGGGGATTTTGTCTCTAGCAGCACAATGTCCCGGGCCGCTCCTGGCACCATGGAATTTTCAAAGGGTAGCAGCTGAAACAGTCATTGTAGCAGTAGTAGCAGTAGCAGCAGCAGCAACAACAATAACAACAACTGGGAACTTCTGACTCACTTGCCTGATTTGGCTTGCAAGGGCATTTTTAAAGCCATGCCCTACCTGCTCTACACCTGGCACCAAACATAACACCGGGGTGTGGCAGGTAAAGATGCAGCTGGGCCAAAAGAAGGCTTGCAGGCAGCACCAACCAGCCAATTGCCAGTACCTGAGAACAGCCCTGTGCAAAGTCCCATGCCCAACACAAAATATTATTCTATTATGTATTATTTTTTACTTGTTCTCAGTAGCGTTGGAGCCCAGTTATTAGGCAGAAAGGCAGGATATAAATACATGCTGGTCCCACTTTCTGAACACAATGTATTCCCAGGAAATCATTCATTAGGCGAGCATTTAAATTATTTCCTATGGGAACATTTCAAATTCATGATTTGTCCAATCTCCCTCCATGGTTTCTTCCTGAAACAGCTGCAACCAATTAACAAAAAGCAAGCAAATTTGGAAAGCAAGATTTTCTATTTATTTATCATGCAACACCACCAAGTTGAGTAGCTGATAATAGCAAGACGAGATAGAAACCTTTTATATAAATAAAAATACACAGATCATACTGCAAGGTTACATGATCAGGCACACATCTTAGTCAATTGGATTTCTCCCTGCCCTCTCTTTATCCACCACATCCCAACCTTTCAACCCCCAGAGGACACCCTGGTCAGGTCCGGCTCTAGGGGCAGGCTGGGTGGCACGGGGCGCCGGGCTGGCAGGGGGCGGCGCGCAGCGAAGCCGCACAGATGCCGTGCTGCACACTGTGCCCGCCCACCAGGGAGAGGGTGCCGGAGCGATCTCCGCACCAGGGCGCCCGACATGCTTGAGACGGCCCTGACCCTGGTAGTGAGGGATACAGAACTCCTCGGCTAAAGAGACCTCCCTTCCCCAGAACCCATCCAGGAAAGACTCACCCCTGGCTTGAAGGAGGGCAGCCCCAGTCCCACACCAATGGTAGCCTTGTTGGGGTTCACCACAGAGTTGTAATGTATGTTGCGGTGATAGCTCACTCGGATGGGCTCATCCTCATTCTGATGGATGCCATGGAAAGTGTTGATGGGCTCTGGAAGGGAGAGATGGCAGCTCAGTGAAAGGTGTAGCATAATCCCTGCCCCTTTGCCCAAACATGCTGGATGACATCACCACGCTTTATAGGGGCAGTTGAGAGGCTGGCATCCCCAGCCCAGGGCTGGCATGGGCAAGGGTTAGGGGACAGGAAGTAGGAGCCATGCATACCTGTGCCATACTGGTAAACCTCCACAGGTCGGTTGTACATCTCTGCCATAGCCTGCATCTCAATATGGTTGCCGTGACAGTTGTTTTTCCGCTTCCGGTTGATGTAAGTGGTGAAATCTTCTGTCACGTAATTTGAAAAGTAATCAGCATTCTTCATCTGCAATGTGAAAGGGCCTCAAGGTTAGGAGGATGGAGAAAGGCTCCCACTTGGGGCAAGAAACAGCATGGGGAGGTGGGAGAGCCTTTCCAGGAAAGGATTCTTGGCACAAACCCATTAGGAGAGCTGAACCTGAAGAGAACAAGGGGCTCCCATGCTGCATTAGAACTGTTTTGCTCAAGGCGGGTTCCACACATATGGGGCAGTGGTTGAACAACTTAATCATGTTGGGTCATTTAACATTATTACCCCAGTCACATGAAAGCTGTAAACACATCACACACACACACACACAGCAGCAGCAGCTGCTTCAGTATAGTTGGGGTAATGCTTAAGAGTCCCCTCAGTGCCAGCAGGATTCCACAAGGGAAGGGCCTGCCAAACACCTTTCAAGCAGTTTATGGATGGCTCCCTGAACTGCAATTTTAAGAGACACTGTGGAGATATACATATACATATGTGTGTGTGTGTTTTTATCTGTATAATTTAGAGGTGGTTGGGAGAGGAGGAGAAAGAACAGTGGCTGTAGCATAGCATCACTTGTAGCATTCCAAAGGAGGGAAGGTATAATATTTTCGTAGGAAGAATGTCCTTAGTGCTCAGAAGTAACAGCTGGAGGAGAAGCGAAAGCCAGGGATTTAGATTGGCAAGACTGTGCTTTATTGGCTGCCTGTGTTCACAGAATACAGAATGCCCGCTACACACAGTCCTGAAGGTCAGGCTTAGAGGGGGAGGCAGAAGCCCACCCTCCTCTGGATTCCTACTGTCACTCACCAAGTAGTCCATACAGTGCTTCCTGACCACTTCATGCATGTCTTGGTCACCATATACCTGGTCAGCTGCAAAAAGAAATGAGAGATCATCACTGACTGACCCAGCCCAACAATCGCTTACCTCATAAGCGGAAGAGAGATAGGGTTGGAAGCACCTAGTTTTCCATGCATACAGCATGGCTTCATAATTGAAGTTGCCGATTTGCACCTGTAGCCCAAGTGAACCCCAGATCAGTTTCTTATTCCTCCAGTACTCAAAAACCCTGGGGTGGTCCCACTTGAGTGCTGTCTTCAGCACTCCAAGGGAGGCGCATGTGGCTTTCCTCTCGTCTGCAAGCCGTGCATCAGGGTTCTTTCCCTCCACAGTACAACAAACCGAGCAGATGCAAGTGCTGAAGGTGGCACAGAACAACCCGGCCTTTCCCCCGACCCCCAGCTGCAAACCCAAAGGCAGCAATCAATTTTTGGCTCCCAGGCTGCAGACACTTCTTGGGCACCCTTAAATCTTCTAGCTGGGGTTAGCTTCTTTTGTATTTCTTATTGCCTATTCTGATTTACAGCCACCAAATGTGTCAGATGTAGAGTTGGCGAGAGCACCCTTTAATCCTCTTGCTTTGAAAGGCTCTCTTTCGGTCCTCTTTTTTTGGTAGCCTTGTACCATTTTGCTTGCTGTTGATTTATGGCAGTTTATTGCACTCTACTGAATATTTTGTTCTTTTAATACTGCTGTTTACTGCTGTTTGGGGCCTTTTGGCTAAAAAGCACCATATAATTAATTATAATTTGGAAGCATGTAACACTGATATCATGTGTCACCCAGAGGGACCTGACTGATCACATATTTAGGGTCAGGAAAGAAAAAACCTCCCCACAGCACAGATTTGGGTTAGTAGTTGAGGCTAGGGCTTGTGGCTGCAACACACCTACTCAGCCTGCAAGTACACAGTTACCTGAACTATGAGGACCTGTCCTCTTGACACTGAGGTCAGATGAGTTCTCAAGCAGAAGCAAAAACAAGGACTTCTGCTGGGTCAACAGGGCTATTCACACCCTTGCCTACTCTTGCACCCATACCCACACACCCAAATTGGCTCTGTGGGCTTGGGAGAACCCCCCGAACAGCGCGCGGGGTGTGTGTGTATGGGGACTGTTCCATGTAGGAAGCTGAAATGCTTTTGATGATGGAACATTTGACATAGTGCTACCTTAAATTCCTCCCAGTCATTTATTCCATCAGAAAAACTTTTTAATGCTAGTTTATCTGGTTAACAGCTGGAAAAGTAGTGGGCCTATTATTTCTACAGTACTTTTTCTCTCTCCCCTGAAGTTTTGTTGGTGCTATTTCTGCCACACACAAACAGAGCTCGTTTCTGCACAGGCTGGGTCACCAAAAGCTTTAGTTGAGTAATCTAACAATTAAAACAAATTGAAACTGGGAGCCACAGTTCCATTATTTGTCAGCTAGCCCACAACAAGGCAGCTAATGAAACCGATCAGAACCAGTACTGAAACTGACAGATGCACTGAAAAGTAAGATCTTACAGATTGTTCAACATCACAAAAAGTCTTTGCAGATGTGCAACCATTTCCAGGGGCAAGTGTAGAAAAACAACCAGATGCCAGCTTTTGGAGCATCAGAGAAGCAAATGCTGCAGCAAAGCGGATTACCTTGGAAGGCAAAGTAGCTGAGGGGTGGTCACAGCTATCTGCAACCAATTACTGAAAAGTGCCAAAATCCCTTGCTATTTTGAGTTGCCTATATGATCTCTACTTCAAAATACTGCTGCTAACTGAAAAGAAGTTAGGATTCAATATGCAGCACCCACAGGGATCCCAAAGCAACACCATATTCAGACTCTACAAGATTCAAGCCTCAATTCTCATTAGTAAATGTAAAGGTACCCCTTTACCATTCGGTCCAGTCGCGGACGACTCTGGGGTTGCGGCGCTCATCTCGCTCTACAGGCTGAGGGAGCCAGCGTTTGTCCACAGACAGCTTCTGGGTCATGTGGCCAGCATGACTAAGCCGCTTCTGGCGAGCCAGAGCAGCGCACAGGAACACCGTTTACCTTCCTGCCAGAGTGGTACCTATTTATCTACTTGCACTTTGACGTGCTTTCAAACTGCTAAATGGGGAGGAGCTGGGACCAAGCTCACCCTGTCGCGGGGATTCCAACCACCGACCTTCTGGCTCTGGGGCAGTCAGATCAAAAGAAAATAACATAAGGGGCAGGAAGAAGAGGAGAGAACAGCCTCCTGAGTTTGGAAAGGACTGGGATGGGCCAAGGTTTAGGAAGCAGCTGGGGAGGGTAGAGGTAGTCACTGTGCAAGAAATGAGAAAACTTAGTGAAAAAGCAGTTTCAACAGCATTTGTGGCAAGTATAGAGAATTGCAGTCATAATCAGGGGACCTAGTTTATAAAGCTCAGCAACAAGGAAATCCAAATGACTCTACTGAGCTACATGCCATGTCCTGAATCACCCACCCAGCCCAATCAACTTACACTGAGGGAGGCGGAGAGAAAAAGCTACCCTGGGATGCTTGTCAGCAGCCCTTACCTGGGAATAGTATTTTGGGGAGGCACATTCCTGATGTGGAACCAGTGGTGGCAGAGACAGGAGAATGAGGCTCAGATCATCACCACACTCAAAGGTGAGAGTAGAAGAGAAATGCCAGGAAGAAAAGAGACCTGTGACAACCACACAGGACCACAAGGTCAAGAGACAGCGTATGAAAAAAAGTTTCTAAGCCCAAGAGTAGCAAATGCTTTGTACATAGCGAAGCGTCTTGGGATGATGCCTCTGCTGTTTCTCCAAACATAGCACTTTCTCCTGCTTCTCTTCCACTTTCCAGCAATCATTTCCCCTCCCTCTTCCCCTTGCTTCCCTTCCCATGCCTGCTTTTTCCCTACTTCTTCTCTCATATTCCACCCTCTGCACCTTCCCTGCTGCCTCCACAGCCTGTTCGCAACCACCGCTACCACCAATGCTTCAGGAATGGGAAAGACTTTCTTGCACCCTCAATGCATCCAAAAACTAGGGCTGCTCTTTTCTGAGCCAAACAGCAGCCACAAAGACTCCGCAGGCCACCCATAAAACAAACAGCAACAGTACCCCCAAACCAAACTGGGGGGGGGGGTCATAAGAACTGTAGCCATAAGTGCTCCAGTGTGGGGAGTAAAATGGTGGCTGTTTTTGCATCACCATATCTTGGTGCCAGAGGTGACAAACTCCAGCAGCACCCTCCAAAACTATAATAAGACAACAGCACAAGCCCCATTCAAATCCTCTTGTGCCACTCCTATTCCTTCTGGGGATTGTGCACAGAGTACATTGTGCTCCAAACGTCAAATCCATTTGACTTGTGCCCAGCTACCTTTAATGGCATCCCAATGCACCTACTTCACCTTGTCTTGCGAGACATCCATATGATGGAACGGCAGTGGCCCTTAAACTTCTTAACCTTCCCAATTAAGTAGCAGATTTGTAATGCTGAAAGCCTCTACTGCATGAAGAGAAGACCCATGCCTGCCTCAAGGCAGCATGGAATTAGCAGGTCAGTAGAAGGTGGCTTGCCTTGTATGGCAACCCTTGTATGTGCCCATGAACAGCAGGATGTTGAAAATGGCACTTGGGACTGTGTAAGGGTGGGGACCCCAGCATCATTCATCAAACACAAACAGATCACCTTCGAATCTAAACAGTGTGCTAGTAATTTCATGGCATTTCCAACAACAGTGCAAGGGAGTGAAAGGGCAGTTCCCAATATTTATGTGATAGCAATAGGACACTACCTTCCAAGGCTAATTGTCTATGCCCCTCAAGGGCAGGAAAGCAAGACAGACAGATGAGGGCGGGTCAACAGCTTTTTGGCGGGCTGTGCAATGCATCAAGGGAGTATGTGACTCATCTCTAACCTCTATGTAAACAAGGATGTGGTTTCTGGTGTGGGGAAGTAGAGCTGGCAGTTCCAGCAAGTCACATGGGCATCGGCTTTTCTACGAAACTTCTGTTGTGGTCACCACTCCAAGCCCCATTTTTGTTGATGATCTGCGCACGTGCACAGAGGCCCGCTCAGTAAAGACACAAACAGAAACGAAAGGCCTAGTCCACGCTCTAAAACATACCCCAGGAAGAATTAGGGCCATGATAAATTTTGGTAGGAAATGGGAGGCTACAGTTGCATATAGTTTTTTTCTCCGTTAAGGAAGCTTTATGTTGCATGTTTACTGTGTTTGTTTTGTTTTAACTATTGCATTTTCAGTTTTAGTACTATACAGTGGAACCTCGCATTACGTACCACCCTCCTTACGAATGCTTTGGGTTACAAGCTCCGCTAACCCGGAAGTAGATGCCCCTTATTGCGAACTTTGCCGCGGGACATGAGTGGAAGTCACGCGGCAGGAGCGGGAGGGGCCATTAGCAAAAGCGCGCATCATGTTAAGAATGGTTTTGGGTTACAAACGGACCTCCGGAACGAATTAAGTGTGTAACTGGAGGTACCACTGCACTCTGGGTTTTTTTCTTCTTCTTTGTCTGAGATACCTTGAGAATACCTGAGAATACCTGACTCCCAGCCTGTATTTCAAGCTAATCAATTGCTATTCTTAGAACAAAGCTATAAAACATACGATGGCTTTCCACAGCCTCCTTCCTCAAGATCTGGAGGGAGGGTAAGGGCAACAGGAAACTTTTTTTTTCTTTTTAGTGTAACATTTCAGGGCCTGATGGTTACATCTTAAAAAGTAGGTACTGTAATAGCAAAATTGCTAAAGAGCAGAAACACAGAGAGAAAAGCAGCCCTGATGCATTTCATTGTTCAGCTTTTACATGACTTCTAAGAACACCTACTGAAATTGTTCAAAAGCTGATATAAGATTGGGTGTTTGAGGGCAAACTTTCTGAGTTCACATTCTATGTGAGGCACAAGTGGAACACAACACCAAGCACAACCACAAAGACAAGCAAACGAGGCTCGCTGTATATATCTAAAATGTCTCTCTGACCCAGGGACTTGCCAGTAATGCAAGACATGAGCATCGTTGAAACTCCTGGGTGATTATGCCTCGTACAGCTTCAATCTCAAAGCAGTTCAAATTCACAGAATTTCCGATGTATCACTACTGGTTAATAACTCACATCAAACTGTCAACAATAACCTCAAAGCCTTTCTCTCAAAAGTTCAAAACATGGAGCTTCTTTTCTGCTGCCTTTTTAAAGGATGGGAAGTGGTTCTGCTGCAAATGACCCTCTTCATGCTTTTTACCTTTGGCAAGCCTGTAAGCCAGGGAATATTGAACAGCTTATTCAGGACACCTGGCACCAGCAATGAGCTTTGCATGGTGGTTCTTAGCTCTCGTGCAAAATCAGCTGTCTCAGAGGTAAGCCCTCTGCCATTGGCCTGATTAACCTGATGTCACAGCCGGTGACAATGAGCAATTACAAGTCTGGGCAATTTTGCTTCAGCCATTGTCTCAAGTAAAATATATTTATGCCAAAAGATTTTGAAAGCTGGCTCACTTCAGCGGAATGGTCTCTAAAAACAGTCAGCTTCCGTTTTGGAGGCATTACTACAATCACTTCCTCTGTATCTGCTGTTCAGAGGTGAGTTTCAATGCTCTTGTAGCCAAAAAAGCACCACCCAGGCACAAAGTGCAGGTACCAGCCGGTCTGGGGAAATCCCAAAGGCAAAACAGAATGATTTTACTGCAGGACTTGAATCACATTTGAAGATAGAAAGAGGCTGTAATATTTCCCCACGTAATTTAAAAATATTTCCAGTATTTTAAGTGTGATATTGAATCTTTTAAAGAATGTACGTAGGTGGGGTAAATCCCATCTAAGGCCCCGTGAAAGGGGTGTGTGTGTAAATCTCATTCTTTGAAGAGAAAGCTAAGCATTATGGGTGTGTTTTTGCTGCTGCTACTTGGTAGCTTTACTGTTTGAGATTTTTTAAATGATGAATTATATTGTCTATGTGGTATTCTTAGTGCAGTGTTGTTGCGATATATATTCCTTCCTGGGACCTTCCTGGTGAAAGGTGGATTTAATGGATAAACAATGAATAAATATATGCCCGGACAAAAAGGAAGCCACTACAGGTTAGGAATAATCTGTAACTATAAAACATTTCAAAACAAAGCACATTGCAATGGAGTAGAGGATGCCTATCAGAATCAGAAGAGAGAGGAACTGGGCTGGAATAGTCACAATAAAGGAATGAGGCAATCCAAGCCAAAGTTGCTACTGGATTGTTAACAAGATGGAGCTGGCCAAAAACCAAACAACAAAAAAGAAAAAGAAGAAAAAAGGAAAAGCGGTAGGTAAAGGCTGTGTGTCTGCGGTTTGGCACATAGATGGGCTAGTGGACAAACCCAGGACAGATCACTGCAGCAACTGGCTGCAATCATTCCTTTCCTGCCCTCTCTGAATGATTTTCAAAAACCACTTCAAGTACAAAGTTGCACTCTGTGCAAATGTTTTCTAGAATCTTCTGTTCATCCAAGCCCCTGCCAAACCCCCAAGTCAGATGGCCAAGTTCTTCATGCATTCACATATCTCCAGTCAAAGGGACTCAGGAAGCAGAGTTAGCACAGACCTTTCCCCCTGGAAACAAAGACACAGTCCTAGGCTACATAGGGGCTTCACAGTCTGACTCCATACAAAGCATCTTTGTTGCGCACGCACAAACCCTGGTGCAAACTGTATAATCGGGGAAGGAGCCTTGCAATGGCAAAAGTGCTACAGGGTTTGACTGAACTGTCCAGTCATGCTTCCATACCTATCACACCACAGCGCCACCTGCGTCTAAACCACTGAGCCTCTTGGGCTTGCCAATCGGAAGGTAGGCGGTTCAAATCCACACTACGGGGTGAGCTCCTGTTGCTCTGTCCAGCTCCTGTCAACCTAACAGTTCGAAAATACACCAGTGGAAGTAGATAAATAGGTACTGCTGTGTTGGGAAGGTAAATAGTGTTTCCATGCGCTCTGATGTCCGTTATGGTGTCCCATTGCGCCAGAAGTGGTTTAGTCATGCTGGCCACATGACCCGGAAAGCTGTCTGTGGAGAAACGCCAGCTCCCTTGGCCCGAAGCGAGATGAGTGCTGCAACCCCACAGTCGCCTTTGACTGGACCTAACTGTCCAGGGGTCCTTTACCTGACCTACCTATCATAATCTTAATTAGATCTTCGTTTCCCCCAACCCACTACCCCATTTATCATTATTCCTTCCCTCTACCAAAAACAACACTCAACGCCTTTATCAGACTTAGATAACAGTCTTACAATAGACTTCTGACATCTACAAGAGCCTGAAGATACCACCCCCACAAAGAAATTATGATGAAAAGAAAACAAGAGGCAACTTGGAGCATTTTGAAGAATACTTTAAAAAAGAGTGGTATTAAGGTTAACTGGCAAATGGGATAAGTCTATGAGCAGCAGCAGGCAAGACAAAGGAATGGAAAAGGGAAAAATAATAAAGGGGAGAGGAAACATTAGGAGATGTAGCAAACTAAGAATATGAAATAGGATGCCAATAGAAGATAAGCCGGGAAGTCTATATAAAACTAAGCTAAGATATGAATGGATGTAATATGTAATATGTAAAATGTAAAAATAAGAAGATACCACCCCCACAAGTCCAATTCATGCCTTTTCATAACATATCCTCTGGTGTGGTGGTTGTCAATGCAGAGCCAGTGGGTCCTGCCCATCAGTAGGACACCTGCAAAATGACTCAGTAAATGCACCCTCAAAAATTCACAATGAACAAGACTGTCCTTCCTGCTTGATTTCTGTTTGGACTAGTTCGGCTTCTCTTATACTGAACAAGTCCCCTTTAACATGCCCACATTTTGTTGAATGCCCTCCATTCTGTTCTGAACAAGAAGAGAAGTGCAAAGAGCTTCTTTATGTGAGCAAAGAGGCCCAAAAAGGATAGCAATGGTAACCCCTGTGGCAGTATGCATCCATGGCGGGGGAAGCAGCCACCACCTCCATCTGTATTAACCTCAAAACAGCAACAATGCTTTTCAATAAGTCTCCCTAAGGTAGTGCATTGCAAGGGGCTGGACTAGACAAGCCTCACGGTCTCTTCCAATTCTGCAATTCTATGTAGGCATCCCCCTGGAACCTAGCTGCCCTTTTCTTTAGCTCTAAGCTTCTGCGATTTGTTATAGCAATGTTATGATAGAATGAGGACAGCTAGTGGCAGAATTTATAGCAAATTTATAGAAAATACGCTGACCATTTCCGTGAAAGCATATAAAAAGACAACTTAAGCGTTAACCACATTTTGTATCTTTTTCACACAGCAGAATTTCGCAATTGCCTTTCCTCCTCCCACAACCTTTACAGACCTATTCCCCCGCCCCTGTTTTTTGTCTGATTTTAAGGTTACAAATTTTGCAACACCCAGCTAAGAATGACGTCCAATTCAGCAAATTTCTGCCAGTTTGCCTATTGCAGTAGTTTTCAAAACTCTGTTCCAAGGAACCATGGATTCCTTGGAAGCATATCAGCAGTTCCTCGGTGACAAGATCAGTAAGGGTGGACAGCTTGATCACCATTTCAAATCCAATCACCCCTCTTTCAAAGTTTTAGCACCAAAACACGGAGCTTCTTGGATCCTGGATACTCCTCTACAGATACCATAGCAAAGCTAAGCAGACTTCAGACACGCAGGTTCTACCTTGTTCTTTTTACTAGATCCCCCAGATGGAGCCTGGTGCAAAAGATATGCCCTTAAAATTTAACAATTATGAGCCCATGATCCACAGGAATCTTCCTTCTTCCCATCCCTTGCACTATACATGGCCTAAGACTCAAAGACCTTGGTAATGCCCAATGGGATTTTCTGTTAAAACTTTTTTCTTCGATCAGCTAACTCCCATGCTATACCACAATCTGCTTCTCAGAGCCCCAACACATTTCAAAAGTTGTTTGCCTTACTGGATTTGGAGAGGGGGAGGTTTCGCTTTGTTTCAAAAAACACAAATTTAAACTGCCTTGGACACACAGAACTCACTGCACACTTCTTTGCACCTTGGCTCTTGAATTCTGTGCTAAAAACCCACAAAGTTGGACAAATACAGAAGTCTGAGAGTTCCACGCGTATCCTATACTGGAGACCTGGGTTTGCAAGGAGTTTGTCAGAAGTTGATACTCAGCAGTACGGATTTCCTGTTTTTGACAAAAAGTCATTGATTAAAATAAAACCCATCATGCTTTCCACTTGCACCCTGCTCCACCCACCAGTTCTGGCAGCTCCTGTTGCTCCTTTGTTTGTGTGTATTCTTAAACACAGCCATGTTTCTGTTCCTCCTACAGCTGAGGAGAAAGGCTCATTCCAGAGAGAGTAAACGAAACCGAATCATGACAAGGAAACTGAAGAGTGGCCTTTGAAAAGAGAAATCAAGGGAAAATCATAGATTGTGCCCATTATCTCTTCTGCTACTGTAATGGCTTCAGGCCGATTTCCAGGACAAGAGGCCAGAGTTTGTATGTGTGTGAGAGAAAAGTAGTTCCATGCTCTGGGAGATTCCAATCCATCACAGAAGATGGGGTGGGAAATGGGGTGTGCATGTTGAGTTACATCCAATATTTTACTCAGAGAAAACCTACTGAAATTACTGGACCTTACTCAGCCATGTTTATTAATTTATTCGGTGTACTCTGAGTAAAAATGTAGTTGACTTCCAGCCCCAGGCAGCAAGTTTTAAAATGGCAAGGGTTCTGTTGAGATCTTCAGTAGAGCAGTGTCATGCATGAGTTGGGCTGAGCAGCTACAGGTATCTCCTTCCCCCTCATTTCCCTACCAGCTTTCACCCTACAACTGGTTTCCCTCAACATTTACAAACTAACACCTTCTTGATACTCTCTCCTTTTGAAAAACAAAGTGAAAAATAACTGGTTTCCCCCAGCATTTACAAACTAACACCTTCTTGATACTCTCTCCTTTTGAAAAACAAAGTGAGTCACCCAATCGAGTATGGAGGTCCTCAGACCCAGTAATGAAACATTAGAATGGTGCCACACTGAAGAACAGTAGGGGAAAATCTGCACATATTTTGATAGAAACTGAAACTGTAGGTAACTTTTTAAAAAACCCAGTTCTTTGACAGTGGAATTCCCGGTGGTATTTCCCATGCTCAACTGCAAAATTGCATTAGCCTCTTATAAGGGGCATTTATAAAAGCATTTATAAACCCCTTAATATTAAAAAAAAATCTCTAAGCAATTCTACCTGTTTAACTGAACCTGCTGTTAGTCACCCTGAGCAGCTCTGGAAGGGTAGGGCAGAACATTCTGGTAGGCAGTGGACTAAGTTGCAACTAAGATTGGGGGGCAATCACACTGCTCAATTGGCACAGCATAATGTGAACAGGTGGTCTTCCCCACTACAATAATTTGGGTCAGCTTTTACTAACAATGAGGTGTTGGTGCTACTTTGACTAGCATTATTTACAGCATCATGTAAGTAACAACAACAACAACAACAACAACAACAACCAACTCCAAAGCACACATACAAGTTGATTCCCTGCTCTGGAATCAACCTTTTAAAGTTGTGCAGACTGTTGAATTGACTAAGCAGCTGGGTTAATGGGTTATGTTTTTGGGTACATGGGCAATGTTGACTTCCATTTTTGTTGGGGGGGGGGGGAACCCATGAGGAATATGTAACTAATACATACCTCATCTGTTTTGAAAGCATAAATTTGGCCAAGCCCAAGCAGTGACCTTGCAGCTCCTCTGTTCCTTGCATAAACCCCACAAACACAAGGAAGATGGGTGGGGATACATGCTAGGCAGCATGTGATGGAGAAACAGACAAAGGCATTAACAGGACAAGGAAGGCCTGCTACCGTGTTTCCCCTTTTTTAAGACACCGTCTTATTGTTTTTTTTACTCAAAAAAACACACGGTGTCTTATTTTCAGGGGATGTCTTGTACCTTAAGGCCTCCTCGGAGGGGCCAGGCAGCTGGCTCGGGGTGCTGCTGGGCGCTCTGTGCGGCGCTGCAGCAGCAGCCGGTTCCAGGCACCAAGGCAGCTGCCTGTTCCGGTGGCGGGGCGGCAGGCAAAAAAGAAAAAAAGAGGCCAGGCCGCTGCAGGGCATTCCGAGCGCTTGGCACTGCGGAGCGCTCCGCTCTGCAGCTGCTTGTTCCGGTGGCGGGGCGGCAGGCAAGAAAGAAAAAAAAGAGGCCAGGCCGCTGCGCTCCGCCCAGGGCTGCAGGGCGTTACGAGCGCTCGGGGCTGTAGAGCGCTCCTCTCCACAGCTGCCGGTTCCGGTGGTGGGGCGGCAGAAAAAAAGGAAAAAAAGAGGTCAGGCTGCTGCAGGGTGTTCCGAGCGCTCGGCGCTGCGGAGCGCTCTGCTCTGCAGCTGCTGGTGGCGGGGCGGCAGGCAAAAAAAATAAAAATAAAGAGGCCAGGCCGCTGCGCTCCGCCCGGCGCTGCAGGGTGTTCCGAGCGCTCGGCGCTGCGGAGCGCTCCGCTCTGCAGCTGCCTGTTCCGGTGGCGGGGCGGCAGGCAAGAAAGAAAAAAAAGAGGCCAGGCTGCTGCGCTCCGCCCAGGGCTGCAGGGCGTTACGAGCGCTCGGGGCTGCAGAGCGCTCCTCTCCACAGCTGCCGGTTCCGGTGGTGGGGCGGCAGGCAAAAAAGGAAAAAAAGAGGTCAGGCTGCTGCAGGGTGTTCCGAGCGCTCGGCGCTGCGGAGCACTCTGCTCTGCAGCTGCTGGTGGCGGGGCGGCAGGCAAAAAAAATAAAAATAAAGAGGCCAGGCCGCTGCGCTCCGCCCGGCGCTGCGGAGCGCTCCGCTCTGCAGCCGTCGGTTCCGGTGGCGGGGCGGCAGGCAAAAAAAAGAGAGGCCAGGCTGCTGGCTCAGGCGCTCCGTGCGCTCGCTGCTGCTGCAGCAGCCGGTTCCAGGCCCCTCTGGCTGCCTGGGTCCCGCTGGCTGGCTGGAGCGCTCGGCGGTCTCGTTCTACACGGCATGGAGGTATGCCTTATTTTCGGGGGGTGCCTTATGTTTCACTGAAACTAAAAAATGCTGCGATGGCTTACTTTTTGACTACGTATTAAAAAAGGGGAAACACGGTAGTAGAGCCTGGCATCACCCACTCATGACAACCAAGTATGAGAGATTATGCAGATTCACTGAAAGAGCCCTGCTGGATCACAACAAGAGTCTATAGAGTTTAGCATTCCATTTTTCACAGTGGTCTGCCAGGTGCCTCTGGGAAATCTGCAAGCAGGACAGGAGGGCAAATAGTCCTCCACTCCTGCTGTTGTTCCCCTGCAACTGGTATTCAGTGACCAGTGGAGGCAGAATATGGCCATCATGACTAGTAGCCACCAATACTCTTATCCTGAAACAGCTCCTTGGCTTTAAATGTTTTCTTAAAGTCCAGAGTAAGTTTTCTGCCCTCAGTGTACCACAACACTTGTTTCAGACAAGCTACTAAACTTGTTCCACTTATTTAATATGACGGCTCTTCATACTTTACCTCGGTGAACCCCACAGCAGTCCTGTGAGATAAAGACACTTACTGCTCCCATATTACACAGACTGGAGGTGGGGTGAGGGGAGGTGTGTCTAAGGAACAATGACAATTTTGTTACCTTGCCACAAACACAAAGGGTTGCATTCAATGCTCTGCCAGTGGAACTCTATTCGTGCAACAGGACGTCTCCTCCCCCTGTGCGCCCACAAAAATCTGATTTGAAGGGTCCCCCACCCTCTAGGTTGACTGAGGCATACAGGGGGGGGGAGAAGAGGAGGGGAAAGTTTCATTCTGCAAGCAGAAGTCTCTTGTGAGAGTGGAACAGACACACAAGTATTACATGATCTCCCTCAACAATGTCAACCATCTGAAGGACCACCTTGCCATTAGGAGAGTAGAAGAGAAACAGCTTGGTGAGCTGCTACCCTTCAGCTGTCAGTGGTGGTCCCTCCTTCTGGGAGGGCCATCCCGCTTTGAGGGGAGTAGAAGGGAAGGAAATGGCCTGCTATTCACCTCCCAGTGGGACTCACCTCTCTCAACCCAGGGCTTCTATAGAACCATCTTATGATTATAGCTTTGTCTAAAGAAACATTATGTCCCCCCCCCATTTTATTGCAACCAAAAAAACCAATGAGTTGCAGTCAGCCAAGTCCTACTTAGTGTAGACCCACTGAAATCAAAGAACTTGTGTCCATTAACTTCAATGAATAGTATGAGCATGGCATACCACCTTACTGGCATAATCTTATGAAAACCATTTGGGGGGGGGTCTGCTTGAAAAGTGGCATATAAATACCCTAAATAAATGGCCATAGTGAATCCACAACGGAGGTGAGGCTTCAGAGATCACTCTCTTAAATCGCACTAGACCCTAGATCTCCCCAGCTCTTGGTTCTGTGCCAGCACATCAACTTCCTCTTTTCATTTAATCTCATTTCCAAAGAAAGGACAAGAGAAACCACAGAGCCTGTTGTGAAGGCTGTTCCTCTGGTTGGATGTTCCTTTTAGACAGGAAAAAAGATGAGTGCAAGAGAAGGGTGGAAGTGACGGCAAAACTGTCAATGGAAACAGTCAAGTTAAATGAGAACACTTTGTACTGTAGCAATGGATGGATGCAAGAATATTACGGCATGTCCCATCCTGTTACTGTACTTGTTTCCAGTTGGAGCATCAAGAATATCTCTAGCATAACATTGGTGGTGCTGGCTTTCCAATTGCCCATCCTAAGGGAGACCTGAATGCCAAATGTAGAAGTCTCTGTTGTTATATTGTGAGATGCTTTGAGGACTCTTTAAGCAGGATATTATTTGCTTTATAAAATAAATAAGATTTATTTATAAAATAAATAAGATTTATTTATAAAATAAATAAGATGGGGCTCAGGGATCCATCTTGGGACCATTCTACGCATTGCATGGAGCCAAAACTGATTTTTTTAAAAAAAGAACATTTATAAACCACTCAGTATTTTTTTGGGTGTGTGTGTGTGCACATGCACACGTTTTTTTCTGGCGGAACTCACGGGTACTCACTACGGTACTGGCACCTTTTGTCCCACAAATATTTAAAGTGTGGCACTTACTGTAACAATTCTATGCATGGTGAGTACTGGCACCTTATTTTCCTTAACAAAGCACTGTATATATGTTGTTGTGCGATAAATATACAAGGACAATGAACTGCAGCCCATCATGACTCCCCAGTGATAGTGCTGGTATGATAAATTGTTTTCAGCCATGCCACTGTGATCGTCTTACTCTAAAGCAGGCATCCCCAAACTTTGGCCCTCCAGATGTTTTGGACTACAATTCCCATCTTCCCCGACCACTGGTCCTGTTAGCTAGGCATCATGGGAGTTGTAGGCCAAAACATCTGGAGGGCCGCAGTTTGGGGATGCCTGCTCTAAAGAGTACACTTTTAAAAACTTAGGCTGCAGTCCTATGCACTCTTACATGAGAAGAGTCTCACTGTGCTCAAGTAGACATGTACAGATTTGCATTTCATTTATTCTTATATTTTGAAATGGTTATAGGAGCACAAAAGTCCCCAGTTCTGAAGCAGCGTCAAAAACCCATTTGGGTTGCCATGTTTTCAAGTACAGTGGTACCTCTACTTACGAATGGAGCTCCATCCGCCATCTTGGATGCAGTTTAGATAGGATTTTTTCTACTTACGAATTTTTAGATAGGGTTGCTTCGACTTACGAATTTTTTCTCCCAATGCATTCCTATGGGATTCGACTTACAAATATGCGTTCGGAACGCATTAAATTCGTAAGTAGAGGTACCACTGTAGACATTGTTAAGTACTTATTCAAGTTTTCGCTGAATGTCTAAGGATGAAGCATGCCAGAAAATAAAACCAAAGCCTGATCTAGACAGATCAAAGAAATGACTCAGTTAAATGTGTTGTAAACTTCATACAGGGAAATCCCATTGGTGATAAATGGGACTCCACAGCGCTATCTGGTGTCACAGAGTTATAATGCATATCAAGCGCTTTATTTTTACAAATGTAGCTGAGTCCCAAGATTCTCAGAAAGCCAACTACTGAGTAAGAATCCAGAATCTTTGTTAGTGTATGCTGATGATATGTTGAATATGAACAGTACAGAGCACATGAGGAGTAAACAGGCTCTGCGCAGATGAGCAGAATGGACAGATAAGAAAGGGGAGAAGTAGTAAACACACTGACCTAAGCTATCCACCAGAACAAAGTCCTAAACTCCACACCCAGGTTAATTCCTAACACATCCAAAGCAGAATTACATGGGACACAGTGGGAAGGCCAAGAGTAAGGGAAAAATAAAGTGGAGTGAAACCAGAACTGAGAGTATGGGCATTGGCAAGAGTACAGAATCCAAGATATAGTGGCTAGTAATACAAAACAGATAACACTTATCTGGTGGGGGCAGAAAACACAATGGACTCAGAGGCTTCCTAGAATTCTGAACCCTCCTGTCCTTAGCACTGTGAAGATCAAACCACACACCATACTATGGTGGTACAGGGGACCATGAAAGGCTGTTGCTTTACAATACTAATTATGTGGAGTCCAATATTTTTTGCGGAGTTTACAATACTAATTTTGTGGGCTGACAAAAAGCTTCTTTACAAATAAATAAATGAAAATTACAGGTTCTTTGCAGGCTCAATTCTCATCCAATATATTACATTTCATCCTTGCATGATCCATTGACAGAACTGCAGGACCAAAAATATAGCTATCCCCAGACAGTTACAGGGCACAGGGTGCCACCTTTGTGCAAACTGTATTGGCACAACCCAATCAAGTCCAACAAGCCAGCATGGATTTTCATCCCCAAGGTGAAACTTGTACAGTGGAGAATAGCTGCCTAGTGCTATTCGAGAGCCTGTGTGAATGGTCTGTTCCTGTGAATGTGTAAAGGCTGTTCTCCAGTTAGAGAACAGCCTTTACCAAAGGTGTCATGGGCTTTGAAGACACTTGATCTCAGGACACAAGGGGAAAACGTGCTAAGAGGAAGGCATGCTTGGCAAAAAGTTGGTTTTCAAATCCCAAAAATCCAAATTGGAGTTGGAATTGTTAAAGTCTAAAACAAAGAATCTTTCTAAAATGTATACGATAATTTATTGTTGGAATGGTATACAAAAGATGAACAAGTGAAATCTGTAATGATTGATTGGGCAAAAGATGTGGGGCATATTTTTATTATTATTATTATTATTATTATTATTATTATTATTATTATTATTATTATTATGTGGAACGCCCTCCCATCAGATGTCAAAAAGGAAAACAGCTACCAGATTTTTAGAAGACATCTGAAGGCAGCCCTGTTTAGGGAGGCTTTTAATGTTTAAGAAATTAGTGTATTTTAATGTTTCTGTTGGAAGCCGCCCAGAGTGGCTGGGGAAACCCGGCCAGATGGGCGGGGTATAAATTATTATTATTATTATTATTAATTATTATCATCTTGATGGAGGATTGGGAAAGGTTGTGGAAGAAGAATATAAAGTTTACTGTGTGTAATGTGTTAAGAGAAAATATGATGAAAATGATGTATAGATGGTAAAACTAGCTAAGATTTATCATACACAAGATAATAAATGTTGGAAATGTAAGAATGTGGAAGGAACCTTTTACCATGTGTGGTAGACTTGCCCCAAAGTAAAAGACTTCTGGGAAAAGATTTACAATGAAATGAAAAAAGTGTTGAAAAACACCTTTATTAAAAATCCAGAAGCCTTTCTACTTGGAATACTGTAGTTAGAGGAAGAAATTCCCAAAAAGATACTACTTTTTTTGTATGCCACAACAGCAGCAAGAATTATGATAGCTAAGAATTGGAAGATGCAAGATGTAGCAACAGTGGATGACTGGCAAATGAAGATGATTGAAATTATGGAACTGGCTGAGCTGACCAGGAGATTACGTGATCAGGGAGAAGAGTCGGTGGAAGAAATTTAAAGTTTATATTAAAAAAAACCACTGTAATATTGGAAGTGTGTAATTTAGATTTGGAAGTACATAGAGGTTGTAGAGGAAAGATATGTTAAATGTATTTTAGGATTTAGTTATAAGTGTTAATTAGGAATAAATGAAATGAATGTTAAGAAGATATAAAATGATTGGAATTATGATACATAAATTACTAAAGATGATTTACAAGGAAACCCAGTAAGGGGGGACACGAGGAAGTCACAAATGTTAAGATATAAGAATTATAATTATGATTTTCTTTTTTGTAATTTGTATTTTTGTGTTTTGTTTTCTTTTTGGTGTATTTTTGTATTCTTATAAAATGAATAAATATTATTTGGGGAAAAACAAAACCATGTTTATGGAAGACAATCTTACTCGGCTACGAGTGATCGCCAAAGAAGAAGAATGTACTGGTACACAGTGAGAAAATCACAACCAGCTGGCTCTTCCTCTGCTGCTACTGAGTTACCAGGAGCGCCAAGCCACAGTCCAAAAATGGGTGTATGGCTTATCTTTCCGAAACAAACCACTAGGGCAGTAAGACAAGAACAAACCTGGCCTTCAGCTCATGGAGCATGTTTGGAGAGAATGAGGTCCACTTACACAATTGGATTTCCCTCCTATCCTCCTCCATGCCCCCTAAACCTGTTCTAGAGGGTTCTACCAAACACCCTGAACAGTTTTAGTGGGTATGGGGGAGAAGCCCCATTGCTCATGCAAATCTCGTTCTGTGCATGCAACAACTTAGATGAATCCCACCCATGGCTTCTTTGGAATGAGGCAACCCAGGAGCCCAGGTTCAGAGGCAATACTAAATCGAAGCCATGGCTTAGATCACAACAGCACAGAAATAGCAGCGGAGAAGTGAAGTGGCAACGCTTTTCTCACTGTGCACTATCACATTTGCTCATCCACACTAAGTCATAATTTAAGCTCAGAACTACATGCAAAGCAGACCATTCTTTATTCAGTATTTCTTGGTAACCTTTGGAAATAAGAAGAGTAAAGAAGGAAGCATTATTGACGCAAATACAGATTTGGAAATTATGCAGAATGAACAGGATGGCCTCAAGCACTACAATTAAGGAAACAAAGTTCAGTAGGACCAAGTGCAAGGCGACACACTCAAGGGCAAGTATTTTGTCTGGGGACAAAAAAAAGGGAGGAAGACAGGTATTACAGGACCTTTGTAATTCATAAGACAAGGAAGAGCTGCAGCAGTGGGATAGCTGCATATACTGTGTTTCCCCCTTTTTAATACGTAGTCAAAAAGTAAGGCATGGCAGGGTTTTTAATCGTTTGAGAAATGTAAGACATACTCCAAAAATAAGCCTTACTTCCGCGACGTGCGGAGCAAGACCACCAAGTGCCCCAGCCAGCTAGCGGGACCCAGCACGGCGGCCGCAACAGGAGGAGGAAGCCTGCCGGGTTGGGTCGGTGCCCGGAAGCGGCGGCTGCTGCTGCAGCGCCGATAAAGCGTGCAGCAGTGCCGCACGGAGCATCAAGGGCACAAGCCAGCAGGACCCAGCTCCTGCAATGCCGGCCATGGCAGGAGGAGGAAGCCTGCCAGGTCGGGTTGGCGCTCGGAAGTGGCGGCGGCTGCAGCACTGACAAAGCGCGAAGCAGCGCCACACTCTCTCTGTATGTGCGTGTCCGTCTCTTTCTCTGTGTGCGCGTGCGCGTCTCTCTCTCTCCCCGTGCGTCTTTCTCTCTCTCCCCCCCTGTGTGCGCGTCTGTCTCTCTCTGTATGTTTGTGATCGCGTCTCCCCCCCCCCCCCGACAGAGAAAAGGTGCCGTGCAGGTTCCTCTTTGGCTCGTCATTCAGCTGCCCTGGCCTCCTCACCGAGAGCTGACGCCGCTCCTCTCCCCCTCCTTCCCTTTCCCCCCCTTCCTTCCGTCGGTCCCCCTCGCGCTTCCCTCACAAGCGTCTCGGAGCGGGACGGGTCCCAGCCTCCCTCCTCATTCCCCGGCCAGCGTGAGAGAGCCCGGGGAGCAGCCTCTATACCTCCGCGCGCGCACACACCCGGCTGCCGCCGCCTTCGAATCCATGGCGGCGAGCGCCAAGCCAAAGCAGGAGGGGAAGCACCTAAAGCTGCTGAGGGAGATGAACAGCCTCCCAGTGCTCCCACCCAACCACAAGTGCTTCGACTGCAACCAGCGCAGTCCCACCTACACCAACATGACGGTGGGCAGCTTCGTGTATGCCTCCTGCTCCGGCATCCTATGAGGTTTAAATCCACCTCACTGAGTGAAGTCCCCCCCCCCCGTGTGCACGTCTGTCTCCTAGACAGGTGGCCACCCAGCCTCTGCTTAGAAGCCTCCAAGGAGATTCAGGATGGGGAGGAGGGGTAACGGAGACAATAGAAGAGGCAGAAAATGTGCGCGGAAGAGAGCGCCAAGCGTCCTGTGCCAGTGGGACCCAGTTGTACCGGCACTTTAAAAAAAAAGACACCCCCTGAAAATAAGCCACTGTGTGTTTTTTTGAGGAAAAAAGTTGTAAGACGGTGTCTTAAAAAAGGGAAAACACGGTAGCAGCAAACACAATTCTCAGGTACACTAGGCAAAATTTCCCTGGTAAATATAAGGTAATATTTAATTAATAGTTTATGCAACACACTGGTTTTTGCAATAGCATCCAGTATTGGTCACTTTGACTCACAAATTCATTCATTCATTCAAATCAGACCAAGTAGAAGGAAGGACAGCAAGAATGGCTGAAGAAAGAGAGACCTACTCACACATGACCAGGTGGGAGAAAGCCTGATCTTTTTTCGTAAGAAAAGTAGATGGCGGGTCCCTCACACACCCTGTCCCCCATCCTAAATTGGTTTAGGGCCAGAGTGCAACAACTCCCCATGTTTGGGATCTGAACGATTTATTCATTATTATGCTGTGACTATCCAGGAAAAAATGAGGGTCATTGTGGAAAACTTGCGTAACATTAGCACTGTATGCAAGAGCAATGAAAAAGGAAGATTACTATTGAGAATTATTACAAAAAAGATGGGAAGATTAAACAAGTGCCAAGTTATTATAAAAAAATTAATCCTATTATATGCCCTCATTTGGCACACTGCAATCATTTGGTTACACCACTTACAAGACATCACTAGGCCACAGAGGTTACAGAAAATGACAAGTAAAATCAGTGAGTGAAAGGCGGTGGCAAAACTTTCCTATGAAGAAAGGCTTAAGAGCTATTTAAGTTTACAAAAGTCAATGAATGACAAAGGCTTTGTAAAATTATGAATTGTGTGAAGAAGGAAGATTCCCATGTCCTTATTGGGAAGGCACTTGAAGGTTGCTGAACAGCACAAGCCAAAAGGGTCGTATTGTGCTCATGTCTGGTTTGCGGACTTCCCAGTGGCATCTTGTCGGTCACTGTGATAACAGCATGCTGGATTAGAGGGGCCTTCACTAAGATGTACCAAGGCTTTTATGATGTTCTATGTTCTGACATGGGCTCTGCTTCATCCAGATGTGATGGGGTTGTGTGTAAATAATAATCACCATAATATTTATTACCTGTCCTTTACCAGAAGGCCCCAGGGCAGGTTACAAAAATCTAAAATACAGCATTAAAAACTATTTAAAACATGTGGCAGATGGGATGGGAAGTAATATGCAGCAGTATTGGCACACATAATAATAAAATAATAATAATAATAATAATAATAATAATAATAATAATAATAATATATTTATACCCCGCCCATCTGGCCGGGTTCCCCCAGCCACTCTGGGCGGCTTCCAACAAAACATTAAAATACAGAAATCAAACATTAAAAGCTTCCCTAAACAGGGCTGCCTTGAGATGCCTTCTAAAGGTCTGGTAATTGTTTTTCTCTTTGACCTCTGGTGGGAGGGCATTCCACAGGGTGGGTGCCACTACCGAGAAGGCCCTCTGCCTGGTTCCCTGTAACTTGGCTTCTCGTAGCGAGGGAACCGCCAGAAGGCCCTCGGAGCTGGACCTCAGTGTCCGGGCAGTACGATGGGGGTGGAGACGCTCCTTAATCCTTCATGGATTAATCTGCTTTGGTGAAGACATCGGACTTGATTACTTTCAGATCTATTCCAGTGCTGTGATTCTATGGATATTGCTAAATCAAGTGCAGCAAAACCCCACTGGCTTCACTGCAAACTTAGTGTGATGAAGCATGGCAAACACCAAGTTCATTTACACCTTTAAAGTGGATGCTAAATGGGATTTATGGGCGTGTGCACATCCTTTTTGTCATTATACCACATTATTTTGCACAGCTCACCCACTACCAACACTCACTCCTTGCACACATACAATACTGTCAAAAGTCAGTGGACTTCAAGCCAGCTCCAGGCCATTTATCACACAGCTCTACTTCTCTTAAAAATGCTGTGTCACAGTACAATTTGCAGAGTCATGTTTTCTCCAAGAGCTGTGGCCTGCTGAGTCAGCAAAGCAGGGTGTGTCACAAGGTTTCTATGCCAAATAAATGGGGTGTCTTATCTCTATTGGCAGCTGGAGGTGGGAGGTAAACCACAAAACTTATGCTGACCCCTGCAGGCCATAGCTGAGCATAACTATCTATTTAGAAAGCAAATCCTGCAAGAAAATTAGAAGAAAGTCTGAAGTAGAAACAAACTAGCCAGGAGTTTAAAAGTTAGAGCTCCTTAGGCTCACACAAAATGGTCTCTGCTATTCCCGACAATTCCCTAATCTCTCATGTTCCATTCACAAGCTTCTTTTAAAACTCTTGCCCTTTTCAAAAGCTACTTGCCATGAAGCACAAGTGTGGTGGGGTATGGAAGAGATGTGCTGTCCAAACCTTCATCTCCCCTAAAGGCTATACAGCAGGCACCCCCAAACTGTGGCCCTCCAGATGTTTTGGCCTACAGCTCCCATGATCCCTAGCTAACAGGACCAGTGTTCGGGGAAGATGGGAATTGTAGTCCCCAAAGAGCTGGAGGGCCGAAGTTTGGGGGTGCCTGCTATACAGGAAGCACAGGAGATAGCAGAACAATCCAAGCATATTCAGCAACAATACCCACAATAGCATGATTTACTTCAGTGACCAAACTCGGATGGTTTTCTGGACTCCCAAACTTTTGGCCCAAAGATAATAATTTACTGCAAGTTTAGATGTTTCTATATTTCCACCAAGTGAAAAACCACCATTTATGGTGTGGGACAAACCCAGAACAGCTGTGCTGAGACACTTAAGGTGCAGGAACACATCATGAAAGGAAGAACTGCCAACATCCGTAAGTTTTAACTTACAAAACAGCAGCAGCAGCAACTGAAAACCTATTTCATCTGTAACAGGAAGAATTGTAAGGGAAGAATTCAAAGTAGTGCGAAGGAGACTGCTCTGTCAGTACAGTACAAGCATTTATGCTGGCCTGATGGAAGGATATCCCCTCTCCCCCCACCTTCATGCAGTTCTGGGGGTTCTCTCAAACTTCAATCCAGCCCCTAATCAGCAAGCTCCCTAGGAATACTTTTTGGATGCAAATCTTTCCCATCTGGACTCCCTCCTTCATTGCGAGATGGGGAGTTATGACCTTTTTGTTTCTTGAAATGTCTTTGCTTCCACCTTCACAAATGTTAAGAATGCTTCGGTTTCAATTTGAAAATCAACAGAATACATTTTAAAAAAAATATGTTTCGGTTTCAAGATGACTCAAGCTCCCTTTAGACCTCATGTGAGTAGAAGAGGAGGTTTCACAAGTTCATCTGCAGTGCTGTAGTCAATGTGGGACCTTACACAGGACCTTAATGTTCCCACTGTGTTCTCCAGTGATGAACATGTGATGAATACGTGGTCATGACCTGCACAATTGGTCCCGGATTTTTTTTTGGGGGGGGGTGTCTAGAATTGTAGGGAAGATGGAGGTTTGGACAGTGCACCCTCTTCCCATCATTCCTAACCACTGGCCTTGTCAGTTGGTACCCATGGGAGTTGGGAGTCCCACAAGATCTGGAGGGCCAGAGCCTCTTCATTCCTGTTTTACACATTATGGTAGCATAGTGGGTAAAAAGGGTAAGGACCCCTGGATGGTTAAGTCCAGTCAAATTCAAATACTGGGTGTGGTGCTCATCTCCACTTTCTGGCTGGAGTCGGCGTTTGTCCGCAGATGGCTTTTCCAGGTCATGCAGCCAGCATGACTAAACCACTTCTGGAGCACCGTGACAAGAGCCAGAGTACACTGTTTAGCTTCCCGACGCAGCAGTACCTACTTATCTACTCACACTGGTATGCTTTCAAACTGCTTATGCTTTCAAACTGGTATGCTTTCAAACCTTACGATCAGCAAGCCCAAGAGCTCAGTGGTTTAGACCAGTGGTCCTCAACCTTGGGCCTCCAGATGTTTTTGGCCTACAACTCCCATGATCCCTAGCTAGCAGGACCAGTGGTCAGGGATGATGGGAATTGTAGTCTCAAAACATCTGGAGGCCCAAGGTTGAGGACCACTGGTTTAGACCCACATCCCCTAGCACAGTAGGACAAACATGGGAAATGAAGTAGTGCTATAGTAACCACAGCACACCCAGTAAATGGGTATTAAGTGGTACCTCTACTTACGAATTTAATGCGTTCCGAACACACATTTGTAAGTCCGAAAAAATTGTAAGTCGAATCCCATAGGAATGCATTGGGAGAAAAAAATTGTAAGTCGAAGCAACCCTATTTAAAAATTCGTAAGTAGAAAAAATCCTATCTAAACCGCATCCAAGATGGCGGATGGAGCTCCATTCGTAAGTAGAAAAATTTGTAAGTAGAGTTATTCGTAAGTAGAGGTACCACTGTATTAATGTTTGAAGTCTGACTACCCTTAAGACCAAGTAGGAATTAGCTCCCCCTCCTTGTCACACTGGTAATAGCTGGGGGGGGGGTATTGACCCTTCTTTTGCTATACCCAACTTGGCTCACTTGGACAAATCACCTGGAATTGTTTGGGTTTTTTGTTTTGCAGCATGTCTCCTTTGGGGGATAATCCATAGCTCTAGGGCAGAGTGCATGCTCTGAATGGAAAGATTCCAGGTTCAACCTGTGGCATCTCCAATTATAAAGGAAGTCAGGTAGCAGGAAGACCTCAGCGTGAGACTCTGGGAGCTGATTGACAGAGTAGGCAATACTGGCCAATGCACACCAAACCAATGGCTTGATAGTAGAAAGAAGGTGGGTGAATGGGTGCTCTGGTCCTGTTTTGTGGCACAGCACTGAATTAATGGCCAGTTGACCCCCTTCCAACACTATGGCTATAAAATACAAACGTATGTCAACTGCCTGAAGGGTGCAACTGGTGTGGAACATGACAGCTGACAAGTGCTCCTGAGCACCTGTTGCAGCAGCATCTGTTAAATCTGAATTTTCTAGCCTGGGGGTGGCTAACCTGCAGCCCTCCATATGTTTTTGGACTACAACTCCCACAGTCACTGCCCACAGGCTATGCTGGCTGGGCTGGAGAGCCCCTTCATACACAATACAATTAGGAGGGTGGCATGGAGTGAAACATTCTTGCTAGTTGCTCCCCAGTTTTGGAATCCCTCTCCCTATGAAGCAGTCTTCTTCCCCAACATGATGCCCTCCAGAGGTTATGAGCATCTTCTTCTTCTTCTCCTCCTCCTCCTCCTCCTCCTCCTCCTCCTCCTCCTCCTCCTCCTTCTTCTTCTCCTTCTTCTTCTCCTTCTTCTTCTCCTTCTTCTTCTTCTTCTTCTTCTTCTTCTTCTTCTTCTTCTTCTTCTTCTTCTTCTTCTTCTTCTTCTTCTTCTTCTTCTTCTTCTTCTTCTTCTTCTTCTTCTTCTTCTTCTTTTCTCCATAAACCATAAATACACTAATGATGCTATATTATTTTTTGAAAAAATGTAAGGAGCAGGGCTCCAATTACTTGACATATTTCTCCTTGCTATTCATGGAGACAGGCACAATCTCTTCTAGGTACAGATGAGGTTTTACTGAGAAAACTCAGATCCATGAGCTGCAAAGTGGTCAGAGCCCTCACCACTGCTATCTAGCAGGAAATGTCTTCTGGAGTCGACTTCTTGTAAGAAGAGGCTCGGTCAGCGTCTTTTCTCGAAAGTGCATGTCAGCTGCGGGGAAGACACTGAAACGTTTCCTCTCCACCAAAGAGGAGTCCCCAGAATAGAAATTTCAAATTTCTACAAGAGGTGTGATATGAATTCCAAGAGGGCTGCTTCAGAAACCATTTCAGATTGGTTTTAAGAACAGGAGATTCAATAATCCCCCCCCTTTTTAAACAACATACTATCTAGCTATAGAGGAACTCAGACCAAGCGACACACTGCTGTCTGGATGAGCTTATTGTTTACATTTCAAGTGGAGGGATGGAGAAACCCAAAAGAAAGATGACAGGAACAAAGCTAGTAGTGGAAGAATGTCCCATGTATAAGACGTTTTTGCTAAAAAAAATAGTCAAAAATTGGGGTTCATCTTATACAGGGATGATTAACGCACAGGGGTTAGGGCGGCCCGGGCTCAGGTTCTGGCATGAACGGCTCGGGCTGGGTTCTGGTGCGAGTGGCCCAGACGCCCTGGGCTTGGTGGTGGCGGATGGGGGGGGGAGGGGGATGGACCTTGCAATCACTGAAGAAAACCTCAACAACTTTGCCCAACTTCCCTGACCACCACTGATGTTTAAATATGTACAGTACTAAATAAACCAGTGCTTTGAATATTTAAGAAAATATCAAAGTTATTCTGTTTTACATTTAAAATATTGATTTCTTAATTTGGGGTTCAAAAAATAGGGGTCGTCTTATATATGGGGGCATCTTATACATGGAAAAATATGGCATATAATGCAGTTGCATTACTTAGGGTTAGTTTCTGAAGGGGGGTAAGGATTAAGGGTAGAATTCAATGCTCTCTTCCAAACTCACATTGTTCTGGGGGTACTCTTGACACCCCCGCAAACCAATTTCAGGGGGTGAGGAGGGAGAAGAGGTAGGAAAGCCCCATTGCACAAACAGAAGTCCTTGTTCAGGGCTTTTGCTGATGGGGCTCATTAGGTAAAGGTTTGAATGAATTGCTTTACAGAAAAGGTGGACTTTCAGGAGAGACCTGCAAGAGGAAGGTACCTTGTAATGGTGTTCCAGACACAAGGAACAACAAAAGGGAAAGGAGTAGCTTTGCTGAAAGGAGCAGGAGGTCTTCAGGCAATTGTGGGAGACAAGAAGTTATGGAAAAGAGCATATTGTCCAACAATTATTTTGGCAGCAGAAATCTGGACAGAGGCAAGAGGAATAAGCTAAGACACAGGAAGACCAGAGAGAGGAAATTTGCAAGTGCCAATAAGGAAGATGACCAGAGAATGAACTAGAGCTTTAGTCAAGAGGATGGAGATTGAGAAGTATAATTTTCATAATGCCGCCCAGGCAAAACTGATAAGGTTGGATGACAGATTGAATATGGGGTAGCAAATGTACATGGAGTAAGCTAATGCTTCTTGCCAAATCAACAGGATTAAGGGATAAAGAACAATCAATGAGAGGATAGCCTGGGAAGAAAGTTGAAAAGCTTAGTTTTGAACATACCGAGTTTGAGAGAGCGGTAGGACAATCAGATAGGCAGGATCAGAGGGAACGGGAAAGCTCTCAAGTAGAGACGTAGACTGAGGGGTCATGTTTTAAATGAGCCTTCCCCAACCTGGTTTCTTCTAGATGCTGTGGTTAACTTTCAAATAGGGGTGGGTTATTTATCAATATATCGTCCAAAACCAGTTTGAAGTCTCTATCATGATATTGGTTTCATAATTTTTGACCTGGCAATATATCACAAATAATGGTGTGTGTGTGTGCGTGCGCACGCGCAAAAAGCACATTGTGGGAAAAACAACGAAGCCAGCCAATGCCTCCACATAGTTCCATCCTTAATTCAAACATTGTGATATAGAATAGAATATATTGATATGTTACAATGTTTAGCTGGTGATATATCACAATGTTGAAAACCAGGTATCACCCAGCCCTACTCCCAAGGATGGTGGGAGGTGCAATCCAAACATCTGGAGGGCACCAACTTGGGAAAGGTTGCTTTAATTGGTGAATTTTTGACACTATATTTCAGCTTACTTGCTTCCAAAATTCATATTTTTTGCTGATGAAGAGCGAGCTTCAACTCAAAAGACACTGGGACTACTGCTTCTGTAATATATTCAGTTTTGTACCTTATGATCATTACAACAGGTTGCTTCCAACTAAGTCATACTCAAGAGTAGACCCACTGAAATCAGTGGATGTAAAATTAATCAAGACCATTAATTTTAATGGAGTGAATCCAATGCTGTTGATGCACAAGCAGAACAGACTTCCACTATTACAAAGAGCCTCCAGCAGGCTCTCTTCCCCCCTCCAGTCCTATGCTCACCCACAAAATCAGCTCTAAGGGTTGGGGAACCTCCTGGAACAGACTCTGCAGGCACATCAGGGGAGAAGCAAGTGGAAGTCTGCTTGCGTAATGGTGGATTCCCCAATGGGTCAACTCTGACTGTAACTTAGCTTGCTACAACCCTACTTTTTATTTTTACTAATGGGCAACACCCTTTGTTGTGCTATGCATGCAGTTGTAAGAGAGCTCCTTTCTCCTCTTTGCCCAGTACTCACAAGACAGCACAAAAAGAAGCATGCAAGGGAAAAAAATATTATAATGACACCATTAACTCTGCCCTCAATGGTGCATTCTTGGGTCCCAGTTCCACTTCCTACCTCTGGCTAGCAGACTACCTCCTGCTCAGACTGAAAATACCGTAAACTGAGATGGAAAAAAAATGAAGCAGGGAAAAGGAGTGTAAAGGGAAGCAGCAACCAGGTCAAACAAATGGCAGCGTCCTTGGGAAGCGGAGCACTCTGCTTCCTGCCATCTTCAGCAATGAAGTTGCCAGTGTGTTCCCATGCCTGACCATCTTATGCCTACTGGGCACTGGGATTTGTCCTCCCACTGCAGGCAACCCAATATTAGTCAACAAGTACTAAATATTACAGCAAAGTCAATGTTCAAATCTAAATACTGGTATCTGGTGTCAGGTGTAAAATACTATACCCAATATTCTGCAAACATGCAATCTTAACATTTGCAGGGCTTTTGAGGAGAACCTTTGAGGGCGGGGATTTGTTTCAGCTCTAGTGCCGCCTGCTGTCCAATCTCTAAAAGGAAGACCCGTCAGCAGGCAGGACTTACCCACAGCCCGGAACAAGCAGGCCCCATCTTCCTTCATCTGTTTTATGATGAACCCTTTCTTCTCTCTCAGCGCCTTCTCGAACCTGTGTTCCTGCTGGTGACAGGAGGGGCAGATGTCAGCAAGTTAGATGGCAACCCCATCCCCCAAACCAGAAAGGGTGACATATCCTACTCTTTCTCCAGTTCCCCATATGGCAACCCAAACACAGCGCACCAGCTTTAAAATCCACAACCGGAATAGAAAGGGTTAACTCCATGCATGGCTCCACTGTGCCCCTAGAGGCTGATCCATGCAAAGAGGTGGCCATTATTATAGCCCCTGGGCTTATCAACAGAGACACCACAGGATCCCAACAGTGATCCAACCATGGCAGTTTTAATGTGGGATGATACTAGACTTCCATGCCCACAACACAGTCATAGAAGAAGTCTCAACAACTTCTGCAAGCTCATTTGGCACAAGGCTCTCATCCAGCTCTCATCCTAAAAAATATACATTTGGCAATATGTCTATAATATGTGCAAATGCTATGTGTTTTAAGAGGAGCATTACAATATCATGTTTGGTTACCCTTCCACATTTCTATACTCAAGACACCTATGATCCAATCTCAGTGCTCTTAACCAAAAATGCATCGACTACAAGAGTAAGGAAAATACATTATTTTAATATCTCATCCCAGTTTTGTTACTGTTTGCTTTGGAAATTAATAAAAAATCCATTTAAAATTTCAAGGAGGGTCTTCCTCACAGTGCCAGAAAGGAAGCAGTATTTGTGCAAACCGCTTCATTACTGAATCAAGATTAAATATATTTAATTCCTCACTACAAAGCTTTACAGACTTGGCCTTACAGTATAAAAGTTGTAAGTTTTACGATTACTCCTGAAGGAAGAACCTATGTCCCAAGATGTGTTGAGCTGTAATAAATATTAAAAGCACTCTTTTCAGAACTAGTTTCTCTTTTTTTTTTTTGGCATTCTATTAGGTCAGATCTGACTGTATGTAAACAGCAGGCAAGCAGCTGCATTTAGCCAGGAGGGAAAAGCTAGAATTCTGCATTACGACCAATACTCCAAGAATGCTGGGCAAGAACTACTTATTTCAATGGGCTGGCTACGGAGCAAACACCCCTGTGGACCACTTAATCTTAGAATGCTTACTACTAATCCCCTTCAACAAGAACAGCTCAGAACTTGTCAGAACTTCCAAATGAAAGTACACTTGTGTTTTCTGGCTCAAATGATTGTGCTGCCATCTTCTGGCAGCAAGTGGACATGCATGCCAATAGGCTGCCAAGCTGTTCTTCCAGAGTTCCCCTTCTTAGCAAAGCTCAGCCTTCCTTGTCCCTATTATCACATGTTCTATACATAAATTGAATAACTGGTGTGAGGAAAACCATTAGATCTGTGGTATTTGGGTTCTGGAAAAAGACAAGGAACATGTGCTGCGTGATGCTCTTTCCAAACATTTTGTACAGGGCAGATAATATATTTGGTCATCTGGATCAACTTGACAGTATCCAGAAAATCAAAGAGCAAGGGAACAAAAAGAGCATCAAACACAACAAACTCCCCATGAATTTCACAGACAGACAAGCAGACAAGCATTTTCACCACCTTATTACAATGGAGGCTGGAGACAGTGTTTTGACTGAGACTGCTTGTGACTTTGTGGATGAGACTAATTTTGAAGTAAAAATGTCCAAGCTAATAGCTTATTCTATTAACTGCTGCACTAGCAGTCCGGGTCTATCCCCCTCCTCTAACTCCACACACACACACACACACACACACACACACACACACACACACACCCCTCAACAACCTATACAATGCAAATCATAGTGAGCAGATTTATTAAACGATTCATTAAATATCTTTCAGGGCAACATTGTCTTGCATAAATAGAAAGCTGTCCAGATTGTCCCAGTACCCGTAATACACTTTTGTATCTTTGAGGGGGTGGGGCTACAATGGCTTTAGCTCATTTTTCGTACCAACCACCACTCTGGACATTTTCACGACGACACTTTTATAACCAGTGTTCAAAATTCACCAGGCGTCAGGTGCATTTTGTACCTTGCTATTGGTCACTTGCAACCAAGTGAAAAAGTCTGGGCGTTAGGATAGCACCTGACGTCTCCATCTGGAGGGGCATGTCTGGGGATCCTTGGATCTTGCCTGTTTTCACACCCTAACAGCACATCCTTTATATCTGTGATATTTTATCTGCACAAGCAGAACAAATTTCAGGAACCAAAAAGTTGCATTGAAAAATACAACTTTCAAGCCATCTGGCCCCCAAATGGCAACTGGACATTCCGTTTTGGCGACTGTAACCCATTTGGTGCCTAGATTATACAGTATATCTAAGTTTCTAACACTGTTTGCATCCTATGTTACTGCCTAGACAACTGGGTTGAGCCATTAGCAGAACATTTTAATGTTATTTTAGTTGGTTTTTAAAATACACACATGCAAACTACCCTGAGATCATTTATGAGGGCTTAAAATTTGAATAAATACATAAACCATCTCAGAGTTCTGACAAACTGGTATAGGCTATTTCACAACAGCTGCACAGAGAAATGTTGCTACTTTCAGACAGGGTAATGAAAGATGCAGCTCAACAGGTTGCACACAACATGCTCATTATGTGAGCATGAAAATCGCTGAAGAATTTCAAATTTAATTACCTCAGTTACAGGAACTAAGGCATACTTTTTAAAAAAAAACAAAGAAAAGAAAAATAAACTTCATTTAACAGAAACTAAATCTCTGTCTCTTCACAACTATGAGGGCTGAATGAGTTTTTTTTTCTTCCAGTGAAAGTTCAGATTGTTAGGATTGTAGAAGATACAGTATTCTGACCTTGGTAATCCAGACCACAACCTTTCCCCCAGTCTATGACAACAACGACCTTCACAAAACTTTTGCAGACAACTGCTAGTGTACACAGACAACTGAATGAACTTCTTGCAACTTGGAAGTATTTAAAATGTAAAGGTAAAGGTACCCCTGACCATTAGGTCCAGTTGTGAATGACTCTGGGGTCGTGCGCTCATCTCGCTCTATAGGCCGAGGGAGCTGGCATTTGGCCGCAGACAGCTTCCGGGTCATGTGGCCAGCATGACTAAGCCGCTTCTGGTGAGCCAGAGCAGTGCACGGAAACACCGTTTACCTTCCCGCCAGAGCAGTACCTATTTTTCTACTTGCATTTTGACATGCTTTCAAACTGCTAGGTGGGCAGGAGCTGGGACCAAGCAATGGGAGATCACCCCCCGTCGCGGAGACTCGAACTGCTGACCTTCTGATCAACAAGCCCTAGGCTCTGTGGTTTAGACCACAATACCACCCACGTCCCCTGGAAATATCTAGAGAAGTATATATCTTAGAGACCTGAAAGGCATCCTACCACCAAAATCTAGCAGCACAGTAATAATAAATATGTTGAACTATGCAGAAAAAAGACACAATCCCAAATTTTCCAGTACAGGGACTATTTTAGACTTCTCCATTCTGATTTTCACAATAGCCCCTGCTCATTCACACGACACACAGTGCATTGGTACTCCTCCCACCCCCATGATCTATGTGAGGCACTGCATATTTACAGAATCAGGCAACAGCTGTACCCTATTTCTTACTAAGCAGGTGGAACACTCTTCTTTCATTGACTAACAGGAATAATATGAACATCATATACAGCCCCAAAAGCTCTTCCATAAAAGCTTTTCTGAGCACAACAAACTCTCATTTTCTGTCCTTCCTTCCAGTGGTTGTTTTTCACTGTGGCCAAATCATGTTTGCTATTCTTTTAAAAAGCACTTCTCACCTCACCTTTTCCTCTGCATGAGTTCACAGTTACAATGGGTAGAGTATTTGATTTTCTGCTGGGACTATTAAGGAATGAATGCCTAGAGTATTTCAGATTCCTGAGCTCTCAGCCCTCACCTATGGATGATTCACTTCAGCTACCTGTCGTGTTTTGGAAGTGTGTGTATTAATCACCCACTTCCTCTGTCGAACAACAGTCCCACATTGCTTCCATACACTAATAAACCTGACCAACAACATCGTCAACTTCAGAGTCTTTGCATATCCAATTATAGTTCCCAGGCATATGCCTACTCCATGATTTAAGGATATACAATTGCCTTTCACAATTATGTGGAACCCTGGCAAAACTCAGCAACCACAGTTTGAGAATGAATTCTCAGAACAAAGCAAACACCTTGCCAGTCTCCCATGTATTTCAATTGATGCCATTTATGTCCAGATACTGCCCAAGCAAGTTCAAATTTCCTTTGTGCTCTCTTCTATACAGCACTTTAAAGTGCACCCTATTACATTAATGGACTAAGGGCAATGTTTTGCCATGTTGTTTGGCCTATATATTTCTTTTTAAAAAAAAACATAGCTGGCCGAGGGGGCCAACCCAGATCAGGAATGGCATAGGGGAAGGGGAGGCTTTAAGTTTTTCTATCAGCAACAGTCCCAGTCAGACGAACTGGGCTACACCTTTCTGCTATTTGTCAAAAAAAGAAGCAAGCTTCTACACCAGCTATTCGTTTAAAAAAACCAAGGCAAAATCATGAGCCTTATCTACTTTGACCCTGAATTCAGAACACCGGAGCAATGAGAGAAATTCAGTGATTACTATGGAACTTTATTTGTCTTGGAGACATGACAGAATCTTACCATCTTCATGTCACATATTCCCCCCACACAAAGTACTTCCATGTAGGAAGGAACAATTATAAAGCCAACTAACATATATTGCATGGTGGTGATAAACACATCACACACACACACACACTATGGCTACATTCACACATTGTGCCAAACCATGATTTTGTGGGGCATGAATGAGCCTAGCCTCCTCCCAAGCTCATACTCCCTTCCCTTTCCTCCTGTGTAGTCAGGAGGAGGTGTTGTCAAGCTGAACTCTTTCTCCTAGGTGCAGGAGAAAGGGGGATTGGGAGAGGAAAAGTGCAAATCTGAGAAGAAGCTAGATTCATTCACATCTCACCGCTAAAGCATGGTTTAGAATGATGTACAAAGGTAAAGGGACCCCTGACTATTAGGTCCAGTCATGACCGACTCTGGGGTTGCGGCGCTCATCTCGCATGATTGCCTGAGGGAGCCGGCGTACAGTTTCCAGGTCATGTGGCCAGCATGACAAAGCCGCTTCTGGCAAACCAGAGCAGCACACGGAAATGCCGTTTACCTTCCTGCTGTACCTTACCTATTTATCTACTTGCACTTTGACGTGCTTTTGAACTGCTAGGTTGGCACGAGCTGGGACCGAACAACGGGAGCTCACCCTGTCGCGGGGATTCAAACCGCCAACCTTCTGATCGGCAAGCCCTAGGCTCTGTGATTTAACCCACAGCGCCACCCGCGTCCCAGAATGATGTATAGACACAGCCAATAATGCACATGCTAGAAAGCACCAATTGGCTCATAAAACAGAGGCGTTCAGCTACCACACTTAATTATCTACTATACTCAAGGACTTTACTGTATATCTAGAAGACAAGTGATCTGTGGATTGAACCTGGAACCTTCTGCATGCAAAGATGATGTCCTACCACTGAGCTCTGGCTTTCCCCCAATCATGCAAACCTCTCACATAGTCTTGCATTTGGAGGCTAGGATTCGCCAAGCAGGGAATTATTTTCAAGTGACTATGACACACTGGCCAAACCCCACTCTTTAACCATTTTTCGCACCCTCCTCCTCAACAACATAGCATTCAAATAACTCCTTATCCACAGCTATTGTGTGCTCACTACACGACAGTCACGTACTATGACAGCTTGGTGTGCTAGAGCAGTGGTCCTCAACCCCCGGGCCATGGATCAATTGGTACCGGGCCACCCAAGGAACATTAAATACAATTAAATTAAAATTATTAAATCAAACAATCTAAATAAAATATAAACAATCAACGTCCCCCCCTCAGTGGGCCGCAGTAAAATTATCAAACGTTGACTGGTCCACGGTGATACAAAGGTTGGGGAGCACTGTGCTAGAGCACATGCACAAGCTGAGCTTCAGAACCCTGCAGCGTCACACTGTAGAGAAAAAGAAACTCCCTGAACCTGTAGGTGTGAACATCTCTGGTGGTGGACATGCAAGAGCAAGATAGTTGGGACAACTAGGTTCTTTCTATAAAGTCTTGCATGGTGTTAAGATGGAATCTGACTGAATACTGCACAAGATTATAACTAGCTGGTAACAGCAGCAATTAAGTGTCTTGAGCTGTTCAAGGCTCTATAGGTCAAAACCAACACTTTGAATTGGGCCCAGAAACTAATTGGCAGCCAATTAGTCAGGCCAGGATCAGACCTTTGCCCTGGTGAGCCATTTGGCTGCAGCCACACACAAAACACATTGCAGTTATCTAACCTAGAGGTTACCAGAGCATAGACAACAGAAGTTAGGCTACTCCTGTCCAGATAGGGGCACAGCTGGGCCATCCGCCAAAGCTGATAGAAGACACTACACACCACTGAGGGCACCTGAGGCTCAAGCAACAGCAATGGATTTAGATGTATGCCTTCATTGCCCTCAACAGTGTTTGGCTGCATTCACTTCCTCCATTCATGTCAATGGCCCAACCATTTGGTTGTTCCGGAGGTCCGCCAGGACTTCAACAGGACCATGAGTCATATCAGCTGGAACATCTCCCATAGCTGTTTGGAACCCATTGGATCCATCAGTCTCTAAGCGCAAACCATCCTAGTAAGTACCACACCCCTGTAGAGCACTAAAGATGCTCAAAGCCTAAATCTCAACAGGAAGTGATCTGGCCATGACAAGGGACTGATGTCAGTATCTCCTACTTTCAAATCACCATCTTCCTTCCTAGTTGAGAAAACAAGGTCCAGAGTGTGGCCTGCCACATGCGTTGGGCCGATGGCATTTTTAGACAGCCCCATGGTTCTCATGGCAGCCATGAAGTCCTAAGCCACCCCAGAGCCAGTTGCCTTGGCATGGATGTTGATGTCCCCCAGAACCAACAGTTTGGGAGTTATCAACACTGCCACTAGCTTTGTCAGGGAGACTGGAGGGCAGCAAGACAGGCAGGAAACTAGCAGAATCCCTCATCTGTCACAATTGCTCAATGCCAGGAACACACACTCTAGATCCCTCCCGCAACTGGACAGAAACAGAAAGAATGAATTTCTACAGAATTTCTACAGCAACTCCCTGACCCTTAAGTCTGCCCTGATACTGCACGGAGTATCCAGGTGGGCACAGCTGGGTGAGGCCAACTCACCCACCCAGGTCTCAGTGATACAGACCAGATCGGCCTCCTCATTCATAAGCAGGTCATGCGAGGAGGTCTAATTCAGAGCCAACTTGGTTTTCAACAACAGCAGCCACAGACTCGAGGGGTAGCTGGTAGGACAACTGCAATTCCCAAGGTTGGAGGAGGGACTGGAAGATGCTGTCTGCTGAGCTTGGGCAGGTTGCAAAAACAGTGTATCAAGGAACTAGTGCACTGCAGTATATGGCCTCAAGAACTATGTGTGATGCAGGCCTCCCTCTGAGATTATCTCCTCTCATGTGTCCTATCACAACTGCTGGCCGACCCACTGGCGGAAATGTCAGGAGCAACACCTAGTCAATACAGCAAAACTCACAGCGGCTGTTCTGTAACATAGAACTCCCTTCCCTGGAGAGTTAGAATGAAAGTGTTTTCCAGAGCAAGGGTGAATTACTCACATATATGCCCATTTATCATTTGATGTGTTAATCTACCACCACAGATCAATTGTCACCAAACTTAGCTTCCTAACCCACTGAAGTAACCTCAGATACAACACTTCAAATAAGGCAGTGTACACCGTGAAGTCACCAAGAGACACACACCAATGTGATTCCACATCAGACTTGCCATTTGATAGGTCTGTCCTGAAACCATTTTGCCCCTCCCCCACCCAACACTGCACATCTCTACACTACTCACAGTTGTTGCTGACATCCCAGTCATGGGCATGCATCATAAGGAAATATGATAACTAGGTTGGGGTTGTCAACATAAAGCAGCTGGTATGAGGTGCCAAGCTGGCCCTTGTCATCATTTAACTGAATAATATAGATAGATTTTCTGTAAATATTTGTTAATAGCTTTCGATTTGACATTTTTCATATAATTTACTTGCTCTTAGAGCATTTGGGTATGGCAACATAAACATTTACCAATAAAACAGAAAACATAATCTGGCTTCTTTTTCAGAATACAAAAATGCTGTACCTTTCCGAAGCAATTTGCTTAGCTGCCCTATTCTTAAATATAAGATTTTCCCCGCTGCCCAGTATTCTGGCTAAATCTATTATGCTGCAATTTAAAACAACTGCATTCCTTTTTCCTCTATAGCAGTGGGAAATGGTTTTTCACTCACATTATTGCTGCATCTGGCAGAACATTTACGCTAAATTCCAAACCATCAAGAATTCTGTTTCAACCATTTGACATCTGGATTTTACATCACTCCCCACCCCCCAAACCAGGATGGTGGTGCTAGCTATTCCTAGTCTGCCCATGATCATTTGCCATGTTAACTGCAGACTCAACATCCGCTTCTAGACTGGACTGCCAGGTCAAAATGTTTAGAAGACACTGAAAAGGCAATCTAGACGATGTCCCAGAATCCTCCGCAGCACACAGGGTTTTGTGGCCAATATATAGATGTAGAAAGTGGTTTCTGAAGATAAGAAAGCTTGAAGAGGTTTGCTGAAGAATGGGGCGGGGGTGTGTGGCCCTCCTGATGTTGGATTCCAAATCCCATCAGCGAGGCCAGAGATCAGGAAGATGGGAGCTGTAGTTCAGCAGGATCACAGGTTAGCCACCCCAGTAGTAACTATATCTCAAGCTAGCTTACAAAAGCATTTTTCTGCAGGGAGCCTGAGAGATAATTCCCATGTTTTCAGCTGCTCTTAAAGTCATCTGAAACATTTTCCTTCTTCCCTCCCTCCCTGCAAGCTTGGGATCATGACCTTGTGGGATACAGCAGTAGCTTAATATAAAGGACGATCTGCTTCTGAGTGAACCAAGAGGTTCCCTTTCCTATAATAGTTTAACAGGATACGGCTACCAACAGGATCAGAACACCCAATATTAGCCATCAACAAAGCCATACTTCACAGTGAGACCAAACTAGGAGTGATCTAGGAACCTACCTGCATGGAATAGCCACAGACCTACATGGGGCTCAAATATCAGTGATCATGCACCAAATCCAGCCCCCAACTTTCCAAATAAAGGTTCTCTGGTAGGAAATGCAGAAGTCAGTCCTGTGCTCAAGACACTAGAGAACCAGTGCCAGTCCAAGGAAACAATAGTGGGCTGGATGGGCTGACTTAATACAAGTCAGTTTCATGTATCTGCATGCCACTCTTGCAGAAAACCATATTTCTTCCAGCACATATGTTTCCTCCGACTGCCAGTTCTCAAAACAAGACTCTTCTCCCCATAGTTATTCATATCCCAAATGTCTTTACAAACAACTTAACTGTAATCAAGCATAGAGACCCACCAACCCCCCCCCCCATGCCACTACTTTTGTTGTCTTCTAAATTGGACCCTTTCCACACCTACTCTATCACTTTTGAGCTAAGCAAATCCAATTTCCTTTCATAAACAAGTTTCTCTCAAGCAAAGATCCCACCCCTTTTTTAATGTAATACTTCCATTTTTAGTATCAAAAGGTTGTCTGGAGTCACAGGATGGAAGATGCCATTTCTATACACACAAAGGCCCCAGCCACCCTTCCTTCCCAAATATGACTTCTGGTGTCACAACTACAAGCTAAAAAGGCAATGTAATCCAACAGAGAATAATTCTTTAGTTCCCTTTTGTATTCCATACCATATCCAGACCCAGTATTCATTCCAGAGTTTCTACCTACAACTATAAAACAAGGGCTCCTGTTTTAACTCACAGAGGAACTGAAAGATTTCCTCTAACCTTTCCTCAAAGAGAGATCCCCATCTCTTGTCCCCTAAGCTAACTTCACGTTCTATGTGGGGCTGATGTGCTATGTTTTTTTCTTTTCAAATGATGTTAAAACCCTTCTTCATCAATCTGTACAGATAAGCAAAATAATATTTACCTTCACACCCATTTCCTTTATTTCTCCCACCTTGCTCCATGACATTGTACCACCCTTCAGTAATAGTATAAAATCTTACAATTGCCAGAGCAACCCTCCCCCCTCTTTCAACATCTTTTCTCTATTAAACAGCCAGGCACCAATGATGCCACAAAAAAAGGATTCTGCTTTCTTCTGAGGGAGGCCTCACAATTTAATATGCCGTGTAAGTCACATTCCTGCCAACACAGTGAATCTGCACACTTCTTCTTCTTTTACAAAGAATACCAGAAACCAAACATTACTGGAGAGACAGCTCCCCTCTTTTCACTGGGAGCCTTTCAGATTCTGCTTTCACCTGCTCCAAGGGATAACTTCAAACAAATCCAGCCCAAATGATGCCGCAGGAACCCTCAACTGCGAACCAGGCGGTTCCTTCACCCTGGGAGCAGCATGGCTAGTTGACAAAACTACGCTTTGATGTGTACCCATTATATAGCGAAGACGTATTTCAGTGGGAGGGCGCAAAACGCGTGCATCACGCGAGGTAAATTAAACCATGCACCCCGATGGCCGGACACCTCCGCCTGTAGGGCAATAGGGAAGCGTGCAGCCCTCCCCTCCAGCATGAAACGAAAGTGCCAAGCAGCAAGCACCCCCTCCCAAAGCGCGTGGGCTCCATAGGCCTCCGACAGAGTTAAGGACCCCACCGTCCGCTCCCCACCCCCACGAGGTACCTGCTCCACGGTGGCCGGGTCCATGCTCTCGATACGGGCCGCCGCTGTCTCGTACTCGTCCTCACTGTTGTAGCCGGCGCCGGCCTCATCCTGCTCGGGGCTGTTGCCTCCCGCTCCCCCGGGCCCCGCGGCTCCCAGCCCGCCGCCAGACCCTCCGCGCCGC